>NC_091959.1:38576437-38730575 GCF_031021105.1 Erythrolamprus reginae | reverse complement strand
CACACCCATTGTGCCTATTGTCCCTGTTCCTACTGTCCTATTGTCCTTCTTTTATATTATTTACTACTTATGTTATGCTTATGGTTATGAATGGTATGACTGAGTTGTATGGTTTTTAACAATGTGGGTTTTAGATGTTTTTTAAAGTATTGGGTTTGTACATTGTTTATTACTGTTGTGAGCTGCTCCGAGTCTTCAGAGAGGGGCGGCATGCAAATCTAATAAATAAATAAATAAATAAATAAATGAATGAATTTATAAATAATATTATTCAAACTACAATCCTATACTTGTTTCAACACAACTATCCTTCCTTCCTTCCTTCCTTCCTTCCATCCTCCTTCCTTCCTTCCTTCCATCCATCCATCCATCTCCTTCCTTCCTTCCCCCTTCCTTCCTTCCATCCATCTCCTTCCTTCCTTCTTCCATCCATCCATCTCCTTCCTTCCTTCCTTCCATCCATCCATCTCCTTCCTTCCTTCTTCCATCCATCCATCTCCTTCCTTCCTCCCCCTTCCTTCCTTCCATCCATCTCCTTCCTTCCTTCCTTCCATCCATCTCCTTCCTTCCTTCCATCCATCCATCCATCTCCTTCTTCCTTCCATCCATCCAACCATCTCCTTCCTTCCTTCCCCCTTCCTTCCTTCCATCCATCTCTTCCTTCCTTCCTTCCATCCATCCATCTCCTTCCTTCTTCCTTCCATCCATCCATCTCCTTCTTCCTTCCTTCCATCCATCCATCTCCTTCCTTCCTTCCCCCTTCCTTCCTTCCATCCCATCTCCTTCCTTCCTTCCTACCATCCATCTCCTTCCTTCCTTCCATCCATCCATCCATCTCCATCCTTCCTTCCACCATCCATCCATCTCCTTCCTTCCTTCCCCCTTCCTTCCTTCATCCATCTCCTCCTTCCTTCCTTCCATCCATCTCCTTCCTTCCTTCCTTCCATCCATCCATCTCCTTCCTTCCTTCCATCCATCCATCCATCTCCTTCCTTCCTTCCCCCTTCCTTCCTTCCATCCATCTCCTTCCTTCCTTCCTTCCATCCATCCATCTCCTTCCTTCCTTCCTTCCATCCATCCATCTCCTTCCTTCCTTCCCCCTTCCTTCCTTCCTTCCATCCATCCATCTCCTTCCTTCCTTCCCCCTTCCTTCCTTCCTTCCTTCCTTCCTTCCTTCCTTTGGAAATTTTATTCAGAGAGCCACCCAATCTCACAGCCAAGTGGTTCTGGGCAGCCTACAATATTTATCATCTAAAATAGACCATCCTCTAACTATTGCAATGCTGATTTTGAGAAAGAGGGGAGAGAGAGAGAGAAAGAGAGAGAGAGAGAGAGAGAGAGATATGTACAGACACACACAGAGAGAGAGAAGGAAAGAGAGAGTTATAGAACAACAGTTCTTATATTAATAAAAAGTTGGATAAATCTATGAATTCGGAAAAAAACATTGCAAATGGAATTGCAGCTGGGATAAATGAGTACTAAAAGGCCCCAAATATATTACAGATGGTTAAAGATATTTTTGCCAATTGTGATGAATTTGAAAACTGAGCTCTCCTCTCCTCTCCTCTCTCTCTTCTCTTCCCTTCCCTCCTCTCCTCTCCCCTCCTTTCCTCTCTCTCTTCTCTTCTCTTTCCTCCTCTCCTCTCCCTCTCCCTCTTCTCTTCCCTCCTCTCCTCTCCCCTCCTTTCCTCTCTCTCTTCTCTTCTCTTCTCTTTCCTCCTCTCCTTCTCCCTCTTCTCTTCTCTTCCCTCCTCTCCTCTCCTCTCCCCTCTCTCTTCTCTTCTCTTCCCTTCCCTCCTCTCCTCTCTCTCTTCTCTTCTCTTCCTCCTCTCCCCTCCCCCTCCCCTCTCCTTCCTCTCTCTCTTCTCTTTCCTCCTCTCCTCTCCTCTCTCTCTTCTCTTCTCTTCCCTCCTCCCCTCTCCTCTCCCTCTTCTCTTCTCTTCCCTTCTCTCCTCTCTCTCTTCTCTTCTCTTCCCTCCTCTCCTCTCCTCTCCCCTCCTCTCCTCTCTTCTCTTCTCTTCCCTTCCCTCCTCTCCTCTCCCCTCCTTTCCTCTCTCTTCTCTTTCCTCCTCTCCTCTCCTCTCCTCTCCTCTTCTCTTCCCTCCTCTCCCCTCCCCCCTCCTTTCCTCTCTCTCTTCTCTTTCCTCCTCTCCTCTCCTCTCTCTCTTCTCTTCTCTTCCTCCTCCCCTCTCCTCTCCCTCCCTCTTCTCTTCTCTTCCCTTCCCTTCCCTTCCCTCCTCCTCCCCTCCTTTCCTCTCTCTTCTCTTTCCTCCTCTCCTCTCCTCTCCTCTCCTCTCTTCTCTTCCCTCCTCTCCCCTCCCCTCCCCATCCTTTCCTCTCTCTTCTCTTTTCCTGCCCTCCTCTCCTCTCCCCTCCTCTCCACTCTCTCTTCCCTTCCCTTCCCCTTCTCTCCTCTCTCTCTTCTCTTCTCTTCCCTCCCCTCCTCTCCTCTCCCCTCCTCTCCTCTCTTCTCTTCCCTCCTCTCCTCTCCTCTCCCCTCCTTTCCTCTCTCTCTTCTCTTTCCTCCTCTCCTCTCCTCTCCTCTCTCTCTTCTCTTCCCTCCTCCCCTCTCCTCTCCCCTCCTTTCCTCTCTCTCTTCTCTTTCCTCCTCTCCTCTCCTCTCTCTCTTCTCTTCCCTCCTCTCCTCTCCTCTCCCCTCCTTTCCTCTCTCTCTTCTCTTTCCTCCTCTCCTCTCCTCTCTCTCTTCTCTTCCCTCCTCCCCTCTCCTCTCCCCTCCTTTCCTCTCTCTCTTCTCTTTCCTCCTCTCCTCTCCTCTCCTCTCTCTCTTCTCTTCCCTCCTCCCCTCTCCTCTCCCCTCCTTTCCTCTCTCTCTTCTCTTTCCTCCTCTCCTCTCCTCTCCTCTCTCTCTTCTCTTCCCTCCTCTCCTCTCCTCTCCCCTCCTTTCCTCTCTCTCTTCTCTTTCCTCCTCTCCTCTCCTCTCCTCTCTCTCTTCTCTTCCCTCCTCCCCTCTCCTCTCCCCTCCTTTCCTCTCTCTCTTCTCTTTCCTCCTCTCCTCTCCTCTCCTCTCTCTCTCCTCTCCCCTCCTCCCCTCTCCTCTCCCCTCCTTTCCTCTCTCTCTTCTCTTTCCTCCTCTCCTCTCCTCTCCTCTCTCTCTTCTCTTCCCTCCTCTCCTCTCCTCTCTCTCTTCTCTTTCCTCCTCTCCCCTCCTTTCCTCTCTCTCTTCTCTTTCCTCCTCTCCTCTCCTCTCTCTCTTCTCTTCCCTCCTCTCCTCTCCTCTCTCTCTTCTCTTTCCTCCTCTCCCCTCCTTTCCTCTCTCTCTTCTCTTTCCTCCTCTCCTCTCCTCTCTCTCTTCTCTTCCCTCCTCCCCTCTCCTCTCCCTCTTCTCTCCTCTTCTCTTCCCTCCTCTCCTCTCTCTCTTCTCTTCCCTCCTCTCCTTTCCTCTCTCTTCTCTTTCCTGCCCTCCTCTCCTCTCCCCTCCTCTCTTCTCCACTCTCTCTTCCCTTCCCTTCCCTTCCCTTCCCTCCTCTCCTCTCTCTCTTCTCTTCTCTTCCCTCCCCTCCTCTCCTCTCCTCTCTCTCTTCTCTTCTCTTCCCTCCCCTCCTCTCCCCTCCACTCTCTCCTCCCTTCCCTCCTCTCCCCTCCTCTCCCTTCCCCTCCCCTCTGCTCGCCTTCCCTATGTCAGCTATTTCAAGACCTTCTCCTTGCCCATCCCTTCTCCCAGCAGACATAAGTCTTCTTGAAAAACACAATTTGACATGCTACGCCAGACCTTATTGATAGATCTGATACAACTCAAGCTTTTCCTTCCAGTGAGAGTGGGGAGGGGACCGGTTTATCTCTCTTGAGCATTGATTTTCCTGTCCTTGTATTTGGGGAATTTATGGAACCCAATGAATGAAAGGACAAATTCGATTTCCAGGCCCTTGAAAGACTAAAGTGGTTAGTATTTTACATCCTTCCTCCCCCCCTGCCTTTCACTGTGAAAAAAGAAAGACACCGGGCTACAGAAGGCAGTGGCAAAAATAGAAAAACCAATGGCCTGAGTAGTATCCTCCCAAGCAGTGGTGAAATCCATTTTTATTTACTACCGCTCTGTGGGTGTGGCTTGGTGGGTGTGGCTTGGCTGAGAATATTTTTAAACATGTAAAGAATAAAAGTATAAATGTCTATAGATAGAAAAGTAAAGAAAACAATGACTCTCTCAACTTCCTGGCAAATGATCAACTTAATAGCGGGCTCCCAAAATGGCCATTTTGACCATTGGTCATTGCTCTGAGAGACTTTTGGACAGCCAAGTGGAAGTATATTCCCACAAGCTATCCTGGTCTATAAAAATCCCAGGCTGAAAGCCTTCTTAGCTTGGGAGTGTAGACATATGATCAGCATAGGGCCAATAAGCCACAAACAACATCTATTTCTCTAGTTTTGACCCAAGGTTGGAAGGAGACTGAATAAACACCATACCTCACAAGGGTGAGAAATTGACGGTGAACATAGAATCATAGGGCAGGAAGAAACCTTGAAGGTCTTCTAGTCCAACTCTATGCTCAAGGTAATAGAAGAGAAGAGAAGGTAGAATCAAATTGAATTGAATCAAATTGAAGAGAAGGTAGAATCAAAGAGAAGAGAAGGTAGAATCAAATTGAATTGAATCAAATTGAAGAGAAGGTAGAATCAAAGAGAAGAGAAGGTAGAATCAAAGAGAAGAGAAGGTAGAATCAAATTGAATTGAATCAAATTGAAGAGAAGGTAGAATCGAAGAGAAGGTGGAATTGAATTGGTGGCATCTAGAATAAAAGAGAATAGAAGGTAGAATCAAATTGAATTGAATCAAATTGAAGAGAAGGTAGAATCAAAGAGAAGAGAAGGTAGAATCAAATTGAATTGAATCAAATTGAAGAGAAGGTAGAATCGAAGAGAAGGTGGAATTGAATTGGTGGCATCTAGAATAAAAGAGAATAGAAGGTAGAATCAAATTGAATTGAATCAAATTGAAGAGAAGGTAGAATCAAAGAGAAGAGAAGGTAGAATCAAATTGAATTGAATCAAATTGAAGAGAAGGTAGAATCGAAGAGAAGGTGGAATTGAATTGGTGGCATCTAGAATAAAAGAGAATAGAAGGTAGAATCAAATTGAATTGAATCAAATTGAAGAGAAGGTAGAATCAAAGAGAAGAGAAGGTAGAATCAAATTGAATTGAATCAAATTGAAGAGAAGGTAGAATCGAAGAGAAGGTGGAATTGAATTGGTGGCATCTAGAATAAAAGAGAATAGAAGGTAGAATCAAAGAGAAGAGAAGGTAGAATCAAAGAAAAGAGAAGGTGGAATTGAATCAAATAGAAGAGAAGGCAGAATTGAATCTAGAATAGAATAGAATAGACGAGAAGGTAAAATCAAATTGAATTGAATCAAACTGAAGAGAAGGTAGAATTGAAGAGAAGGTTGAATTGAATCAAATAAAAGAGAAGAGGAGAGAAGGTAGAATTGAATATAGAATAGAATAGAATAGAATAGATGCCAAAGGTGCATGGAATGCTTTTAGCATCCCACCTATTTTTCTACTTTCAATTTTTAAGTATCATCAACTGCTAGATTAGCAGAAACCGGGACAAGTAACGGGAGCTCACCCCATTACATGGCACTAGGGATTCGAACTATCGAATTGCCAACCTTTCAATCAACAAGCTCAACGTCTTAGCCCACGGCCACCGCAGCCCTCGAGGTGTCATTTGTGATGTGGTCAAAAAGGGAGATGACCCACACCCAGCGGAGCATTCGCATTTCCGTGACTCTTGATCCCCTCAAAGTGGAGACCGTTGTTTGTCGAACCCTTCCCCCTTCCTGACCTTCCTACTAAGAACGAAGTGATCATACGAGTGTTGTGATTAAATTACGTTAATGTGCAAATATGTACGGATTTCATCTAAAGAGCACTTTATGTTTTCCTCTCTAAAGCTGAATAAACAGTCGTAATCGGTACCGCAGTGGGCCTCTTTAGTCCTCGACCACGTTTAAATCTCTCAACACTGTTCTCATTTTGATGCCTCCACTTCAAAATAGAAAGTACTTCTCGGGGGAAATGGGAAATTGTGATTACCAATGGACACGACACAAACGCGGTGTTTTATGGCAGGAATCAGATGCCTCCTGGTTCTCTCCCCCCCCCCATTATTCCTTTGTCAAGGGAACAAGCCCCCGACGATCACCAACAATTTGTTCATTGTCAGTTGCCTCTTTGATTCAAGCCAAAAGATGAAGCTAACAGTTGCTCGCGTCTGGATTGTGTTTTAAAAGGAGAAAAGTCCCTTGGGGCCACCAGTGGTGCTTGGAGATGTTTTTTCTTGGTGGACGGATGCCAAAATCCAGAGACGAATACTGAAGGCGTATCAGCCCCTGGGTTTATTGCCGGTCTGTGGGCATAATAAAGAATTGAATGATTGATTGTCTATGGCAGCGGTGAAAAGGTCCTGGTTTGCTGGTGCCTATCGGTCACTGGAGAGCAGGTTGCACTGGGAGCACAAGTTTCCACCCACTGTTAGCTCTGGCCCAGCTCCTGCCCCAAGAACTGTGGATGTGGGGGAGACATCCACATGCTGCAGGCCTGTTTTGCCCCCCACAGTGGAATCTGCTGATGAAGGCTCCTCTGACCAAGAAGACATGAGTGACAGGGAGGAGGAGAGTGTGGCAGACAGCTCAGAAGGAGATCAATTATCTAGCTCCTCCTTGGATTTGGAACAAGAGTTAATGATACAGCCATGCATGCGGAGAGCTTCTATGTTTCTATGACTTCCTCTTGGATTGTTCCTTGTTTCACAATCTTCTCAAGATCTATACTAGATTTGAAATTAACGCAGTTTGGTGTGATTCCTATAAGAGCCCTGGGCCACCAGCTTGCCTGTCTGTCATCTAGATGCTGGATGCAAATACCCACTTCTCAAACATGAAGTATGATATTTGTTTAGCTCAAGACTGACCGAAAATAAACAGTGCAATCACCTCTCTAGCATCTTTCAAGATTCTGCCTCCCTTCACTCTGCGGCATCTGAAGAGAAGATCCCATGGGATCCTTGCTTAATAATAATTTTTAAAAAATGGAATCAACCAGGGAAGCTTCAGAGTGGCTAAGGAATATAACCGAGATCACCCTTTCTTCCACATGCTATGTTGAAGGAAGCTCAACACCTCCACCAAGAGACATCGCAAAGAATTCTCCAACAGCAGAGAATAAGGTTGAAAACCAGAAGCTCTTTTGCAGGAAGGGAAAACCCACAGGAGATTGCAAGGTGGATTTCAGTGTGGGGTTTCTATTGATCAGGTGGTTTGCCCTGTCAGTGCTGGTGGGATTACCAATGCAGATTAGCAATCAAACAGTAAACAATAGTCTAATTAAGGAGCCAGACAGAACAATTAACAGCGGTGTCTCCCAAGGCAGCACTTAAAGGCCCTCTTCTGTCGGGCTCTCTGGTAGAATCCTGCATGTACAGGTACAAATTTCAGACACACACACGTTTGAAAATTCAAAACAATGTTCTTTATAATGAAAATTCACTTAAACCAAGTCCTCTTTTGGTATAGCAAAGAGCACTCGTCTCCAAACAAACTGGTAATTTGTACAAGTCCCTTATCAGTTCTGTGATACTTAGCTTGCAGCTGTGAGGCAATTCACAGTCCTTCTTCTTTCACAAAGTGAAACACACTTTGCCCTGGTTTAGTTTCAAAGCAGGGAAAAATCAGCACACAAAAAGTCAAAGTCAGTAAAGCAGGCACGAAACACAACGATCAGATAATCCTCCACCATGGCCAAACCCATAGGTTGCTATTTATAGCAGCCTCACTAATGACCACAGCCCCGCCAAACCACAGGTGGCCTCATTTTCTTTGATAATAATCTCTCAGTTGTTGTTGCCTATGCATCGGTCTCCGCATGCGTGGCTGTATCATTAACTCTTGTTCTGAATCCAAGGAGGAGCTAGATAATTGATCTCCTTCTGAGCTGTCTGCCACCCTCTCCTCCTCCCTGTCACTCAGGTCTTCTTGGTCAGAGGTGCCTTCATCAGCAGATTCCACCGGGGGCAAAACAGGCCTGCAGCATGTGGATGTCTCCCTCACATCCACAGTCTTTGGGGCAGGAGCAGGGCCAGAGCTAACCACAACAGGCCCACACTCCTTTTCATAAATGGCCTGTGCCATCATATTCTTAGCAACTGTCTCCTCTTCGCTGATGACGTAAAACTATTTAACACCACCAACAATACTGCTGCCCTACCAAGCGACCTTGGTTATGTGTTGGAATGGTCGAGCAATTGGCAACTCAACCAACAAATGCTCTGTCTGGCCCATTGGCAGCAAAATTCAGAACACCAAATACAAGCTGGGCAGATACGACCTCGTAGATGACCTTCACTCTGTCAAGGACCTGGGAGTATTCATCTCAAATTACCTAAGCCCCAGAACTCACTGTAACAGCACTGCCAATGTTAACCTAATTTTGTGAAGTTTCTTCTCCTGTTCGTACTGCAAACTAGGGCATACAAAACCTTTGCCAGACCAATCCTTGAATTTAGCTCATCTGAATAGAAGAATAGAATAGAATACGGGTCAAGTGTGTTTGGACACACAAGGAATTTGTCATTGGTACATATGCTCTCAGTGTATGTAAAAGAAAAAGATACATTTGTCAAGAATCATGAGATACAACACTTATTGAATGTCATAGGGTGCAAATAAGCAATCAGGAAAAAAATATTAATATAAATTGTAGGGATAGAAGCAACAAGTTACAATCATACAGTCATAAGTGGGAGGAGATGGGTGATAGGAATGATGAGAAGACTAATAGTAATAGCAATGCAGCCTTAGTGAATAGTTTGAGAGTGGTGAGGGAATTATTTGTTTAGCAGAGTGATGGCGTTAGGGAAAAAACTGTTTTTGTGTCTAGTTGTCATGGTGTGCAGTGCTTTACAGTGTCGTTTTGAGGGAAGGAGTTGAAATAATTTATGTCCGGGATGCGAGGGGGTCAGTAAATATTTTCATGGCCTTCTTTTTGGCTAGTGCAGTATACAGGTCCTCAATGGAAGGCAGGTTGGCAGTAATTGCTTTTTCTGCCTGGAATCCACACTGTATATTGGACATTAATACAATTTAACAAGTCTGGAAGTATTTCACAAGAAGAGTGCTCTACTCCGCTCACAATAGAATACCGTATGCCACCAAGCTCGAAATTTTTGGCTTGGGCAACCTGGAACTATGTCACCTATGCCCTGACTTTAGCATAGTACACAAAATTGCTACAACGTCCTACTTGTCAATGACTACTTCAGCTTCAACTGCAATAATATATGAGCACACAATAGATACAAACTCAAGGTAATGTGCTCTAAACTTGATAGCAGAAAATGCAACTTCAGCAACAAAGTGGTCAATGCTTGGAATGAGCTACCTGACTCTATTGTTATAGCCTCAAACCACCATAACCTTAAATTGTCTACTACGGACCTCACCCCATTCCTAAGAGGTCGGTAAGGGGGCGTGCATAAGCGCACCAGTATGCCTACCGTCCGTGTCCTATTGTCCCCATTTATTTGTCCCCCTTTCCTATGTTCATGTCCATGTTTATACTTATACCTGTTACCCTGTACATGTTTGACAAACTAAATAAATAAATAAAATAAACATTTCCACCAACACTGAGAGGACAAGTCACTAGGATATTTAAAAAGGGCAAACCTCACTCCCTTTGAGCTCCGATGATGTTATTATTATTATTATTATTATTATTTATTGGATTTGTATGCCGCCCCTCTCCGCAGACTCGGGGCGGCTAACAACAATGATAAAAAACAACATGTAACAATCCAATTTAATAAAACAACTAAAAACCCTTATTATAAAAACCAAACATACACACAAACATACCATACATAACTTGTAATGGCCTAGGGGAAGGAATATCCTAACTCCCCCATGCCTGGCGACAAAGGTGGGTCTTGAGTAATTTGCGAAAGACAAGGAGGGTGGGGGCCATTCTAATCTCTGGGGGGGTGTCAATTCCAGAGGGCCGGGGCCACCACAGAGAAGGGGCCCACCAAACGACATTGTTTGGTCGACGGGACCCGGAGAAGGCCAACTCTGTGGGACCTTATCGGCCGCTGGGATTCGTGCGGTAGAAGGTGGTTCCGGATGTATTCTGGCCCAATGCCATGTAGGGATTTAAAGGTCATTACCAACACTTTGAATTGTGACTGGAAACCGATCGACAGCCAGTGCAGGCCACAGAGTGTTGCAGAAACGTGGGCAAATCTAGGAAGCCCCACGATGGCTATCGCAGCCGCATTCTGCACGATCTGAAGTTTCCGAACACTTTTCAAAGGTAGCCCCATGTAGAGAGCGTTGCAGTAATCGAACCTCGAGGTGATGAGGGCATGAGTGACTGTGAGCAATGACTCCCTGTCCAAATAGGGCCGCAACTGGTGCACCAGGCGAACCTGGGCAAACGCCCTCCTCGCCACAGCTGAAAGATGATGTTCCAATGTCAGTTGTGGATCGAGGAGGACACCCAAGTTGCGGACCCTCTCTGAGGGGGTCAATAGTTCTCCCCCTGGGGTAATGGACGGACAGATGGAATTGTCCTTGGGAGCCAAGACCCACAGCCACTCCGTCTTGTCTGGATTGAGTTTGAGTTTGTTGACACCCATCCAGGCCCCAACAGCCTCCAGGCACCGGCACATCACTTCCACTGCTTCGTTGACTGGACATGGGGTGGAGATGTATAGCTGGGTATCATCGGCGTATTGATGATATCTAGTTGGGTAACAAAATGTCTGCAAGATCAATGATCCCACAATCGTGGTGATGTTTCTCCTTCTCCTCCAAGCCCACTCCCTGCTAGCGTTGATCATATTACCTAGTTTGGTAATGAAATGTTTTCAAGAAAACAACTAGGTTCAGAGAGGACCAAAGACCCCACAGTTCTCACTCTCCTCCTCCTCCTCTTCCTCCTTCTCCCCCCTTCCTCCTCCTCCTCTCTTTTAGCATAACTTGAGCAGAATAGAGCCTTGCCTCAATGGTCTTGCTAAAAATATTAAAGGGGCGCAAAACTGCTCCTTTAATTGCCAATAAGATTTCAAAGGTTATAGCCAAGCCAATTTTTCCTGAATTGGCCAGCCTGAAAAATTGCCCCATTGCTTAACAGGGGCATCTCCCCGGCTTCCAACCCCCCATGTTAAACAAAGAAGCAGGTTAATCAAATTTTCCTTTATCTTGCCCGTTGTGTAATTAAAACCACAACAAATGGTGCAGTTGACATTTTTTACATCTAATTGTGCCTAATGAAACATTAAGGACAATTAAAAGCAGCTCTTATTCCGCCCTGCAGGTTATTATAGGCTGACAAAGAGCTGTCATTGGCTTAGTTGGTTAGGGTTTGTTAATTATATTAAGAGTTGATCGCAGTTTCCAGCTGGAGATTTTTGTTCCCATCTTGGCCCCACGAAATGCTTTTAGATGTTTTAGAGCGGGGTTTTTCTCAACCTTGGTGACTTTAAGAGTCATTTCAATGGCGAGGTGGGCAGCGTATAAATTTAATAAATAATAATGAAGATGTATGGATGTCAACTCCCAGAATTCGCCAGACAAATCCTTGAATACAGCTCATCTGTCTGGAGCCCATGCCGCATTTCGGACATAAACACTCTAGAAAATGTCCAGAGATGCTTTACTAGAAGAGCCCTTCACTCGTCCACTCGCAACAGAATACCCTACGCAACTAGACTTACAATTCTAGGTTTAGAAAGCTTAGAACTACATCGCCTTAAACACGACCTAAGCATAGCCCATAAAATCATCTGCTACAATTTCCTTTCTGTCAACGACTACTTCAGCTTCAACCACAACAACACATGAGCACACAACAGATACAAACTTAAAGTAAACCACTGCAAACTCGACTGCAGGAAGTACGACTTTAGTAACCGAGTAGTTGATACATGGAACTCACTACCTGACTCTGTAGTATCATCATGTAACCCCCAAAACTTTTCCTTTAGACTATCCACTGTTGATCTCTGCTGATTCCTACGAGAAAAATTAGTATTTAGCAAATAGTTAAGTTAAACCGTCCAGTCATGCACAGTTAAATCGGTCAATATTTTTCTATACGTTAACAATACTACTAATCTTATCTGTTCAGCTTACAAATACATAAACTATCATCTAACATACAGTTCTTACTACAGCAGTCACAATGAATCAGCAAAGCCAAACAGAGAAATAACAGAGAGAGGGAATCAGACTTCTGGCTCCCTCTGATGGCAATCTACAACACTATTATTATTATCAGTACAACACAGCAAACGAGATCACTATGCTGGATTTCGTATTTCATCACCAGTCGGGTGCTTCCCAAGCACCTAGGACTGCGTGATGTAGCGGCGAATTATGTTTGCTGATCCCAATAAAGCGGCCTTTTGCAATTGACAGATGGAGATTTTGTCAATTCCGATGGTTTTCAAATGTCCGCTGAGATCCTTTGGCACTGCGCCCAGTGTGCCAAGTACCACTGGACCCACTTTCACTGGCTTATGCCAGAGTCGTTGCAGCTCGATTTTTAGATCTTCGTATTTCACTAATTTCTCTAGCTGCTTCCTCCTGGGATTGCGATGTCGATGATCCATACTTTCTTTTTCTCCACGATCACAATGTCTGGTGTGTTATGCTTCAGAATTCGGTCAGTCTGAAGTCGGAAATCCCACAGTAGTTTTGCTTGTTCATTTTCAACCACTTTTTTGGGCTTATGATCCCACCAGTTCTTTGCCATTGGTAAATGGTAGTTCCGGCATAAGTTCCAGTGGATCATCTGTGCCACAGCATCATGTCTATGCTTGTAGTCAGTCTGTGTGATTATTATTATTATTATTATTATTATTATTATTATTATTATTGTTGTTGTTGTTGTTGTTGTTGTTGTTGTTGTTGTTGTTATTAAGATTTGTATGCTGCCCTTCTCACCCTAATTCTTATAGTGCATCAATACATACAAGCATTCATTGTTAGCCTGTTTATATTTTGCCAAAAGACAACTGTTACGTACTAACAAGAATCCATCTTGGAGTTACAATGTCCATTTATATCAGAGCCCTCACAAGAAGCATCTTCAGTGCTGTAAAGATGAATAATGTTCACAGCCATGCTATCATCAAGGAAGTCATCTTGTTCAACCTATGTAAGGGTTTCTTCTCCAACACAGACCCCTCCCCACACCAATTCTCTTGCTTTGAGAACCTTGGACTGCTCTGCTTGGCTTGGAGAATTGGGCTTGATTTGCCTTTGTGGTGGATCCTGCGATTGCTTTCTACTCATCTTTGTAAAACATCATTTTTTTCCCCTTCATCCCCGAGAAAGAGTCTTGAAAGTGGGTTATTGCTGGCCTCAGGGCAGCAAACAAGACAGCTGTCCTTCCACTCAGAGGCAAAATTGACTCCATCTGCTACCATCGCAGAATTAGCATGCTGGGGAGCTGGTAGAAGATGACCAGGAATGACCTCATCTGATAGGCTACCTAACCAGCTGCTGAAACGGGGTATAGGAACTTTCTGGGTTCTATTTTAGTAAGTCAAGTATTTACCGTAGTTTTTAAGAATATAAAACGCACCTGAATGTAGCTTTTTTTTTTTTTCATCTTCTTTTTCAGCCCTAACGAGGCTCTTACTGGCTTTCAGGCTTTTTTTTTTCATTATTATTATTATTATTATTATTATTATTATTATTATTATTATTTATTAGATTTGTATGCCGCCCCTCTCCGAAGACTCGGGGTGGCTCACAACAATATAAAAAGACAATGTAAACAAATATAATATTAAAAACAATCTTAAAAACCCCAATTTAAAAAACCACTCATACATACAAGCATACCATGTATAAATTCTATAAGCCTAGGGGGAAGGGAAATTTCAATTCCCCCATGCCTGACGACAGAGGTGGGTTTTAAGGAGCTTGCGAAAGGCAAGGAGGGTGGGGGCAACTCTGATATCTGGGGGGAGCTGGTTCCAGAGGGTCTGGGCTGCCACAGAGAAGGCTCTTCTCCTGGGTCCTGCCAAACGACATTGCTTAGTCAACGGGACCCGGAGAAGGCCAACTCTGTGGGACCTTCATTGCTACTCGCTCTGAAGAATGTTTTCTTCTAGTCTTAACAAGGTGTTTACAATCTTCCCGGCTTGCAGAATTTTTCATTGCTACTCCCCCCGAAGAAGGTTTTTTCCAGCGCTAAGTCTTTGCTTAGTGAAGAGAGGTAAGTTAGAACCCATCCCCGAGTTTCCCAATAATTTTATTATTTTATGGTTGGGGGTCACCACAACACGAGGAACTGCATTAAAGGGTCACAACATTATTATTTATTATTATTATAATTATAATAATAATAATTATTATTATTATTATTATTATTATTATTATTTATTAGACTTGTATGCCGCCCCTCTCTGCAGATTCGGGGCGGCTCACAACACAATAAAACAGTTCATAAGAAATCTAATAATTTACAATTTAAAATATTTTTTAAAAACCCATTATTAAGCAGACATACATACAAACATACCATACATAAATTTTATAGGCCCGGAGGAGATATTTCAATTCTCCCATGCCTGACGACAAAGGTGGGTTTTGAGGAGTTTACGAAAGGCAAGGAGGGTAGGGGCAGTTCTAATCTCTGGGGGGAAATGGTTCCAGAGAGTCGGGGCCGACACAGAGAAGGCTCTTTCCCTGGGGCCCGCCAACCGACATTGTTTAGTTGATGGGACCCGGAGAAGGCCAACTCTGTGGGACCTAACCGGTCGCTGGGATTTGTGCAGCAGAAGGCGGTCTCGGAGATATTCTGGTCTGATGCCATGAAGAGCTTTATACGTCATAACCAACACTTTGAATTGTGACCGGAAATTGATCGGCAACCAATGCAGACTGCGGAGTGTTGGTGTAACATTAGGAAGGTTGAGAACCACTGCCTTGTTCTTTCTTTTCTCTAGACCACCAAACCCAAATCCCGCAGCCGTTCTTCATATGTTTTTGTCTCCAGGCCTTTAATCATGCAGATGGATCAACAGTTGGCTGACCGACCGCACCCAATGAGTTGTCCTCAATGGTTCCAAATCCACATGGAAGAAAGTAGGCAGCGGGGTACCACAGGTTTCTGTCCTGGGCCCTGCGCTCTTCAACATTTTCATCAATGACCTGGATGAGGGAATAGAAGGGCAACTAATCAAATTCGCAGATGACGCCAAGCTGGCGGGGGTAGCCAACACCCTTGAAGACAGGCTCAAATTACAGAAAGACCTGGACAGACTAACACAGTGGGCCAACACCAACAAAATGATGTTCAACATCGACAAGAGCAAAGTCCTTCACCTAGTTAAAAAAAAACCTGGACACACATACAGCCTGGGAGAAACCCCTCTCAGCAGTAGCGACGGCGAAAGAGATCTCGGAGTCTTGGTGGATAATCAACTAAACATGAGCCAACAATGTGCAGCAGCAGCCAAAAAAGCCAATACAATCCTAAGCTGCATCAATAGGGGAATACACTCCAAGACCAGGGAAGTCTTAATACCACTCTACTACGCCCTGGTCAGACCACACCTGGAGTACTGTGTTCAGTTCTGGTCTCCACACGTCAAAAAAGACATTGAAACTCTGGAGAAGGTGCAGAAAAGAGCAACCAAAATGATCAGGGGTCTAGAAACCAAGACTTACGAAGAGGGACTGCGGGAACTGGGCATGGATAGCCTAGAAAAAAGGAGGGCCAGAGCGGACATGATAGCAGTCTACAGGTATACAAGGGGTTGCCACAGAGAGGAGGGGATCACTTTATTCTCCATGGCACCGGAGGGCTGGACGAGGAACAACAGCTGGAAACTGATCAAGGAGAGATTCAACCTGGAAATAAGGAAGAACTTCCTGACGGTCAGAACGATCAACCAGTGGAACAACCTACCAGGGGACTTTGTGAACTCCAATACTCTGGACATTTTTAAGAGGAAATTGAACTGCCATTTGGCTAGGATGCTATAGGGCTCCTGCTTAGGCAGGGGGTTGGACTTGATGACCTGCATGGTCCCTTCCAACTCTAACAATAAATAAAATAAAATAAAATAAATTATCCTAAGTTGCTCTTCTTTGTCCTTTTTCCAAAGTCTCAGCATCTTTTGGTGACCAAAACTATATGCATCCTCATGCAGTTCAATTTTTAAAACAAAAACAAAACAGATTAACAAAGGGACCTTGTAGGTCATCTAGTCCAACCCCTGCCCAAGCAGGAGACCCTACATCTGCCTCTACCCAGGACCGAACTCACAACCTCCTGATCAAGAGCTCCACTTCTAAGTTTTTGGTTTTTTATCTTTTTTATCCCTTACTCTCCTCTCTTTTTTTGATGAGCACATTCCCCCTTTTTCTAAGAAAACCTCCCCTTTCGCTAACACTTCAAAAACCACAACCGCACTACCACATTCAGGAAAAAGATATATACGTGAGTTTTTATTCTCCCAACAGGCCCCCAAACCGTCAAATGGTTAAGTCTTGAATTACAGTGTTCACTCTGCTGTGGTGACACCCCTTCTGGATTCTCCTGGAGTGAAACAGACGTTATTCTCCCCCTTTTTAAAAAAAAAAAAAGTACTACTTTTATGGCAGCTTGTCAACCTCTTCCCGTATCTGGCAGAAATGACTTTTGTTTAAATCTTGGTAAAAGATGTGACTATTAAGCGAAACCCTCTGGAGATGGTTGGGAGAGAAAGGGAGAATGATGGATGGCCCAATGCCGTCTCTGCAGCTTCCCTGTCTAATTTTTCAACAGCTTTGGGAAGAGGCGGCGTGTTGGAAGCCTCTCCATTCATCACCCCATAAGCAGTGTGTGTGTTTGGGGAGGAAGGGGGAAGAAACAGTGTTGGTGGAGATGCAGTAATGGGCAGCCCAAACTTTTACTGCCACACTGTGGGTGTGGCTCATTTTGTGGGTGTGGCTTAATGCTCATGTGACTGGGTAGGAGTGGCTTGCCGGCCATGTGACCAGGTGGGAGTGGCTTGAACGAGCATCATTGTCCAAGGGAACTGTGAAGTCCTCGACTTACAACCTTCCCAGTGTTGCTCGCTGGGGTGACAATTTGCTTTGCGTTTCCCGTGCTCTCCTTCCTGGGTCGCCCCCCCCACCTCAGGCTGGGTCGCTAGGTGAAAGGGTGCTGCCAGAAGCATAAATGCTGCCAGCGCCACTTCCACCCACGCCTTCTGCTTGCTCCTCAGGCAGGAGGTGGCCGTGGGAGGCTGGAGGGGAGCCAGGCAGGAGAGAGGGAAGCTCGTCCGAGGCCAGGAAGGAGGAAAGAGGAAAAAAGCAAGGAGCACAGATGTAGCAGCAGCAGCAGCAGCAGCAGCAGCAGCAGCAGCAGGGGAAGCTGAAACCCGCAATCCAGGAAGTGACAGCTGCCGATCAGCTGAAGCTGTGCACGCATCTTCAATTATTTATTTTATTTATTCATTTGTCATACAAATATAGTATTGTATTGTAGTATGTTTAACATAATATAAGTATAAAGTAGAGATAGAAAAGATAAAAGGACATTAGGACAGGAACGGTAGGCACAAAGGTGCACTTATGCGCGCCCCTTACAGACCTCTGAGAAAAGGAGAGAGGTCTTTCATAGATAATGTAAGGTTGAAGATTTGGGGATTGGGGGAAGAAACGACAGAGTCCGGTAGTGAATTCCAGGCATTGACCACTCTATTGCTGAAATCGTATTTTCTGCAGTCTAGTTTGGAGCAATTTACATTTAGTTTGTATCTATTGCGTGCTCTTGTGTTGTTGTTGTTAAAGGTGAAGTAGTCACCAACAGGGAGTACATTGTGATGTATGATTTTATGAACAACAGTTAAATCAGTTCAGAGGCGGTGTAGCTGTAAATTTTCTAAATATAGTAATTGAAGTCTGGAGGAGTAAGGTAATTGGTTATGACCTATAAAGCCCTTCATGGCATCGGACCAGAATATCTCCGGAACCGCCTTCTGCCGCACGAATCCCAGTGACCAGTTAGGTCCCACAGAGTTGGCCTTCTCCGGGTCCCGTCGACTAAACAATGTCATTTGGCAGGACCCAGGAGAAGAGCCTTCTCTGTGGCGGCCCCGACCCTCTGGAACCAGCTCCCCTCGGAGATCAGAACTGCCCCCACCATCCTTGCCTTTCGTAAAGTTTTTAAGACCCATCTCTGCCGTCAGGCACGAGGGAACTGAGACATCTCCCCTGGGCCTATACAGTTTATACATGGTATGTTTGTGTGTATGTTTACTTTTAATAATGGGGGTTTTAGAATTTTTTAAATTATTGGATTTGTTCTTACATTGTCTTTGTTATTGTTGTGAGCCGCCCCGAGTCTATGGAGAGGGGCGACATACAAATCTGATTAATAATAATAATAATAATAATAATAATAATAATAATAATAATAATTTGTTGCGTGAGAAGGAGTGGAGGGCTCTTCTTGTGAAGTATTTCTGGACTCCTTCAATTGTATTAATGTCTGTTATGCAGTGTGGATTCTCTGCAGGTGAGCTGTATTCAAGAATTGGTCTGACAAATGTTTTGTATGCTCTGGTTAGTAGAAGAAGCTGCGTAGAATTTCTGCCGGTGGAACTGCGTTCCACCCCATCCTGCCTGCTGCCCATCCCTGTGGAGATGCCTACATCCTTTTAGGTCCCTTCACCTCCTCTTTGGCAGAGGGTAGACTTGCAATTGTGAGAAAAATGAGGAGGGCCCTTGGAAATCTCCAGCTGTGTAATTATCCCTTTTGTTTGCGTGTGACAAAACCCTGAGTGGAGATTTTCCCCTACACCAGCCGGAACTGCCATCTTCTTAAAAAGCAGGTGGTATCTCAAAGTTGGGGAGTCGAGTCCGTTCGGAGGAGGTTAAGAAGGAGGTGAACCGTCACCTTGGCAGCAACTGCTGGAATCTCAAAGCTGAAAGCTCTCCACCTCCTCCCTGGGTTTCTCCTTCGGTCAATAATTGCAAATGTTTGAACAATCAGCGGGTGGGAAGTGAACCAAATCTCCACACGACGGTGAATTGTGATCCTTAGAAGCTGTAATTACTAACTTATCTGCTAAACCGTAGAATTAAGGAGAGATTTCCTGACAGTGAGAACAGTTAATCAGTGGAATCGCTTGCCTCCCGGAAGTTGTGGGTGCTCCATCATTGGAGGCTGTTAAGAAGAGGCTGGAGACCAATTTGTCTGTAATGATGCATGGTCCCCTGTTTGTGCAGGGGGTTGGACTAGAGGACCTCTGAGGTCATTCCTAATTTTGTTATTCTGTTATCTTTTCCCATTGTGTCTTTCCTGGATATCAGAAAGAGATTCTCAGCTTTTCAAATAAGGCGAGGAGGGCGTTTGCCCAGGTTCGCCTGGTGCACCAGTTGTGGCCCTATTTGGACAGGGAGTCATTGCTTACAGTCGCTCATGCCCTCATCACCTCGAGGTTCGATTACTGCAACGCTCTCTACATGGGGCTAACTTTGAAAAGTGTTCGGAAACTCCAGATCGTGCAGAATGCAGCCGTGAGAGCCATCGTGGGGCTTCCAAGATTCGCCTACATTTCTTCAACACTCCGTGGCCTGCATTGCCTGCCGATCAGTTTCCAGTCACAATTCAAAGTGTTGGTCATGACCTTTAAAGCCCTACATGGCATTGGACCAGAGTAACTCCAGAACCGCCTGCTACCGCACGAATCCCATTGACTGATAAGGTCCCACAGAGTTGGCCTTCTCCGGGTCCCGTCGACTAAACAATGTCGTTTGGTGGGCCCCAGGGGAAGAGCCTTCTCTATGGCGGCCCCGGCCCTCTGGAACCAACTCCCCCCGGAGATTAGAATTGCCCCCACCCTCCCTGTCTTTCGTAAACTACTCAAGACTCACTTATACCGCCAGGCATGGGGGAGTTTAGACACCTTTCCCCCAGGTTTTTACTTTGTTTTATGTTTGGTGTGGTATGAATGTGCTGTTTGGTTTTTTTAAAATAATGATAGGGTTTTATATGTTTTTTAATATTAGATTTGTTCCCCTACTATATTGTTTTTATTACTGTTGTGAGCCGCCCCGAGTCTTCGGAGAGGGGCGGCATACAAATCTAATAAATAATAATAATAATAATAATAATAATAATAATAATAATAATAATAATAAAGTCTTTTTTTAAATTATTTTTTTATTAATTTTTTAACAAGTTTATATACACACAACATAAAACAGTGCATCGTGAAATGTGCCCACCACCCAGACCCACACACACTCCCCACCACTAAAAAAGTCTTTATCACAATTCTATCACTACAAAAACAGACCCAGAGCCCAGAAGGGGGAAAAAGGGAAGAATTCAAACTTTTTCTACCGGTTCTGCATACCGGACCATACCCATAGGAGCCCATCCCTGCCCCACGTCCTACAAATCATCCCAGCAGGGAACCCAACCTTCGTTCTGGATATAATTCATGCATGGTGATTTCTTTTTTTCCCCTTTTCCCGGGAACCGTGATTAGTTTGCAAGTCAGAGCGGAGAATAATCACCTCAAGATGGTGCGCAGCTGCTCCAACCCTCTTTCATTACGGGCCCTGCACAGCTGACTTCCTCTGATTGCTGGTGATTTGCTCAATTACGGTTTGTGTGTGTGTGTTTTGTGTGTGTCGGGGGGGGGGGTGGACGGAAATGGGGTGGAAGAGTTGCAGATGTCACTCGTGGAACCAGAGCTTCATGCCTCCTGGTGGGCTCATGTGGTGGAGGGGCTTGGAAGTTGGAGATGAACTCTTACAACTCGGTCATCTGCTGACATCAAAATCGGGGTTTTGTTAAATTGCCCCATTGTTTTCATGGGGCAAATCTTTCTGTTTTGTTTTGAGGACAAGGTAAGGGCTCACAGGGCTGGTCTTCTCCGGGCCCCGTTGGCTAAACAGTGTCGGCTGGCGGGCCCACGGGGAAGGGCCTTCTCTGTGGTGGCTCCGACTCACCGGAACCAGCTACCTCCTGAGGTCCAGACTGCCCCCACCATATTGGCCTTCCAGAAAGCTGAAAAGACCTGGTTTCTTCGGCAGGCTTGGCATGTATGGTTTTTCTTGGCTGTGGGTTTCCAATTGTTTTTTTAATTGCTTTTTTCTATATGTTCTAATATTATACAGTATTTTTTATATATTGATTTTTGGTTGTGAGCTGCTTAGAGTCCCTGGGAGTTGGATGGCATACAAATATAACTAAATAACTAAACAACTAAGTAACTAAACAGCTAAACAACTAAATAACTAAATAGCCGGGGTGGCGCAGCAGGTAGAGTGCTGTACTGCAGGCCACTGAAGCTGACTGTAGATCTGTAGGTCAGCGGTTCAAATCTCATCACTGGCTCAAGGTTGACTCAGCCTTCCATCCTTCCGAGGTGGGTAAAATGAGGACCCGGATTGTGGGGGCAATAGGCTGCCTCCGTTAAAAGTGCTATTGCTAACATGTTGTAAGCCGCCCTGAGTCTAAGGAGAAGGGCGGCATAAAAATCAAATAAATAACTATATAACTAAATAACTAAATAACTAACTAAATCCCATTTTTGACAGCTGCCAGATGTGTGGCCTCCCACATCCAGAATCTCACAGCCATCATAGCTATGGCTAAGAATTCTGGGAGTTAGGATGGATATATGTTTATCCCAGTCATGTTTAAATTCAGTTATTGTGGATTTGCCAACCACGTCTGCTGGAAGTTTGTTCCAAGGATCTACTACTCTTTCTGTAAAATAATATTTTCTCACTTTGTTTCTGATCTTTCCTCCAACTAACCTCAGATTGTGTCCCCTTGTTCTTGTGTTCACTTCCCTATTAAAAACACTTCCCCCCTGAGCCTTATTTAACCCTTTAACATATTTAAATGTTTCGATCATGTCCCCCCTTTCCCTTCTGTCCTATATTTATCTATATAGAAATACAATTTCCATCATCTCTGACCATTAGTCATGATGACAATTCTTAGCATCTGGAAAATATCATACGGAAGAAGATGGTAAATTTTAAATACTGGCCACAATCAAACTCCCTTTTTATGATCCTTTTAGGTAATTCCTTAATTGAGGGTAGAGTTGGAGTGACTGAATGGAGCTGAGCATTTACCAACCGGATGCCCTTCCTGTTGCCAACTGGAGAACACAACAGGGTTTTTTTCTTTGCTCCCTAGGAGAGAGAAACATAGCCCTACATGGCATCGGAGCAGAATACCTCCGGGACCGCCTTCTGCCGCACGAATCCCAGCGGCCGATAAGGTCCCACAGAGTTGGCCTTCTCCAGGTCCCGTCGACTAATCAATGCCATCTAGTGGGACCCAGGGGAAGAGCCTTCTCTGTGGCGGCCCCGGCCCTCTGGAATCAACTCCCCCCGGAGATCAAGACTGTCCCCACTCTCTTGCCTTTCGTAAACTTTTCTTTTTAACTGAGCTATTATTGTTATTTCTATATAAGTATAGATATGTATATATGTACAATTTATATATATATATATATATGTATATAATCTCGCTGAAACGATTATCCGTAAATTTACAATAATATAAGCTGCAAAGAGGCAGCAGGGGTAGGGGGTGGGACGGAACTATATGGTGTATTGTCCTTTAACAGACAATCTATAATTGTACTCACAAACTAAGAATACAACGATCTGTTTATGTGTGTTTTTTTAAATATGTATATAATTCAATAAAAAAATTTTTTTAAAAAAAGAAAACCCACCTATGTCGCCAGGTATGGGGAAATTAGCATACCCCTTAGCTATTGAGGTTTATGCATGGTTTGTTTGCTTTGTATGATTGTTTTTTTATAAGGATTTTTAAACTGTTTTTAAATATTGGATTTGTATTCATTGTTTTCCTTGTTGTGAGCCGCTCCAAGTCCTCGGAGGGGGGCGGCATACAAATCTAATAAATAAATAAATAAATAATAAATAAATATGCTGTCTACCTAGTATTGAACTCTCAACTTTCCAAGTGGGAAGTGAGTAGGCCACCATTAGATCACCATCAGGGGTGGATTCTAACTTACCTTGTTATTTTTTTTTTTTAAGCCAAAAACAAAGTGCTGGAAACTTGGCTTCTATATTTGCTCAGAAGAAAAAATAAATAAATAAAACAATTTAAAAAGTAAAAACAATCATTAAAAAAAATTAAAAAGAAAGATGGTGGCGCCCAAGGACCGACACCAACCAAACCGGTTCCCTGATGTCATTGCGACATCACCAGCAGGCCGTTACCAGGTTGGGCAAACCAGTTTTTATCTTATCCATCTTATCTTAAGATCATCCACCTATCCATCCATCCATCTCTATAACTCCTTTTTTTACAACCTGGTAATCCCTTAATTTGGGTAGACTGGATGCCCTTCCTGACACCTATGCGGTGATCACTGCAGATATTGTCTCTTTGTGTCCTAGGAGAAAAATATCTGTTGTCACATAGAATTGAACTCTCAACCTCCCCAGTGGGAGGTAAGTGTCTTCACCAGTAGGCCACTATGCCACTCATAAATACTAGTCACAATACAGATATATAGAAATAGATTTTCCAATCTAAATAAATGCACAACAAAAGTTTGCGCTCCCCCAAACTATTTGCTAGGGAATGAAGAAATATACATGCAGTGGAAGAACTTCCTTCCTTCCTAATTAATAGTAAAATGCGACTACATATCTCTGAAATGGGTAACTCCATTTCGAATTTAAAACTGGCAGGATCCCAAGCTAATTAGATCCAAGAATCTGTTTTGAAGCTGTTTCTCCTATGTGTTAATGGGATAGCAAATCCCTAGCTACTTCTTCACTGCCATTAGTTCAATTTGCCAAACAATCTTGTCTTGGAAAGTAATTAAATAGACCTTAGTTCTTTTAATTACCATTTGCCTCTTGGTAGATGTTCAAAGAGAGAGAGAGAGAGAGACAACGCGATGCAAAGGACATTAAAAAACACTCGTTCCAAAAAGGTGGCCATGACTTGATTAAAATGCAAGGAGAGATGTTGATCCATCAGCATGAAAATTAACTCCCAAATCTGTCTGAAGAGACCCAGGCATGGAAACAAAAGAATATGGGTGAGCTTGGATGGATGCAAGAAATATATCAAATTCCAGAACAACCAGGAGCAAGTGTCAACTTGCAAAGCTTTCAAGTTGCCATAAGTAGGGGGGGGGGGGAGCTGACGTAGCTGCTGATTGTACTAACTGAAACTACATTCCACAAACTTTTTTTTTTTCTGATTGTGTCCTAGGTTACCATAGTCTGCAGGAGGGGTGTTTCACAGCCTGCCAGTGTGGTTCATTGGATAATGTGATTTATGACATGTCCAGCAGTGAAGGGCTGCAAAACATTCATTCATTCATTCATTCATTCATTCATTCATTCATTCATTTATACATACATACATACATACATACAGTTAAAACCCCATTATATAAAAACCAATCATACATACAGACATACCATTCATAAAATTTTAAAGGCCTAGGGGGAAAGAGTATCTCAGTTCCCCCATGCCTGGCGGCAGAGGTGGGTTTTAAGCAGCTTACGAAAGGCAAGGAGGGTGGGGGCAATTCTAATCTCTGGGGGGAGTTGGTTCTAGAGGGCCAGGGCCGCCACAGAAAAGGCTCTTCCCCTGGGTCCTGCCAAGCGACATTGTTTAGTTCACGGGACTTGGAGAAGGCCCACTCTGTGGGACCTAATTGGTCGCTGGGATTCGTGCAGCAGAAGCCGGTCCCTGAGATAATCTGGTCCGGTGCCATGAAGGGCTTTAGAGGTCATAACCAACACTTTGAATTGTGACCGGAAACTGATCGGTAACCAATGCAGACTGCGGAGTGTTGGTGTAACATGGGCATATTTGGGAAAGCCCATGATTGCTCTTCGCAGCTGCATTCTGCACGATCTGAAGTTTTCGAACACTTTTCAAAGGTAGCCCCATGTAGAGAGCGTTACAGTAGTCGAGCCTCGCTACCACGCTGTGCGTGTGGCTTATTTTATGGGTGTGGCTTGTCAGCCATGTGACCAGGTGGGGGGTGGCTTGATGATCATGTGATCTGGGAAGTGGCTTAAAGGTCATGTAATTGGCTTAAATGTGGCCAACTTGATGTCACTCAAATCAAGGATTTGGGTTAGGGTGCCTGGCCTCTCCTTGCCTCAAAGAGATACATACATGAAATGGAACAGCTAGGGGTATGTCAGTTTCCCCAAGCCTGGTGACAAAGGTGGGTTTTCAGATGTTTGCGAAGAGCAAGGAGGGTGGGGGCAGTCCAGATCTCCGGAGGGAGTTGATTCCAGAGGCCTGGGGCCGCCACAGAGAAGGCTCTTCTCCTGAGTCCCGCTAGATGACATTGTTTTGTCGACGGGACCCGGAGAAGGCCAACTCTGTGGGACCTTATCAGCCGCTGGGATTCATGCGGCAGAAGGCGGTCCCGAAGGTATTCTGGCCCGATGCCATGTAGGGCTTTATAGGTCATAACCCACACTTTGAATCCTCAGTGCTAGAAGGGATCTACACTTTTTTTGGCTTGAGATCAGCCAAAATCCGCAAACTTTGCCTCCAGCTTGACGAGAGCCATCATGGGGCTTCCTAGATTCGCCCACATTTCTGCAACACTCCGCGGCCTGCACTGGCTGCCGATCGGTTTCCGGTCACAATTCAAAGTGTTGGTAATGACCTTTAAAGCCCTACATGGCATTGGGCCAGAATACATCTGGAACCGCCTTCTACCGCACGAATCCCAGCGGTTGATAAGGTCCCACAGAGTTGGCCTTCTCCGGGTCCCGTCGACCAAACAATGTCGTTTGGCGGGTCCCAGGGGAAGAGCCTTCTCTGTGGTGGCCCCGGCCCTCTGGAACCAACTCCCCCCAGAGATTAGAACGGCCCCCACCCTCCTTGTTTTTCGCAAATTACTTAAGACCCACCTTTGTCGCCAGGCATGGGGGAGTTAAGTTATCCTTTCCCCCTAGGCTACTACAAGTTATGCATGGTATGTTTGTGTGTATGTTTGGTTTTTTTATAATAAGGGTTTTTTAGTTGTTTTTATTAATTGGATTGTTCATGTTGTTTTACCACTGTTGTTAGCCACCCCGAGTCTGCAGAGAGGGGCGGCATACAAATAATAATAATAATAATTTCATGCTAAGGAGTCAGCCAAACGTAGTTCCAGAGCTGCAGTCTATCACGTCTTGAATCACTCTGGGAAAAAATAATAATAATGCGAGAGAGATGACTGATGGATGATTCATAGACAAAAGAAAGCTGGGAGTTGTAGGGCTTCGGAGAAAGAGATAATCCCCGTCCGTCTGAGACAGCAGGATTCTGTAATCCCTCAGAGAGATGACAAAAAAACAAACAGCGTAAGAGAAAACAGCGAGAGGCGAGCGGAAGAGTGCTGCTTGTTGGGGGAAGACAGATGTTTGAGGCTCCTGAGCCAGACTCATACAGTTGGCAGATGTTGCCAGCTCCCCCTAGGAAAGACAGATCTGTGATATGTCGCAAAAAGTATCATCAGCTGTATATACAGCCCCCCCAAAAAGCAAAGGAAAAGCTAACATTCTAGGAAGCTGTCAGAGAAAGACACTGCTTAACAGAGTGTGTAGGAAGAGTTTTGAGACCTGTTCCTCAAAGATTGATATCCTAAATTCCAGATTACGTTCCAGAGATCAGGTGCTTTCTTTAGGAGAGTTTGGAGAGGTGTGAATGAAGGACCATTTGTCAAGATCTTTGGTAGGTGCCTAAAACGAAATCTGAGTCTTCTTTCAAGTACAAATCTCACAGAGTGCTTCTCAAGGTGGAAGGGAAAAGCTTACAAGAATTCCAGCAGTCAGTTAAGGCACCTGGCTAGAAACTGAGAGTCTGTGAGTTCTAGCTCTGCTTTAGTCACCAAAACCATCTGGGTGGACTCTGGGCCAATCACCAAGAGACTGGGAGTTCTAGTTCCACTTTAGATATAAAAGCCATCCAGGTGACTCTGGGCCAATCACCAAGAGACTGGGAGTTCTAGTTCCACTTTAGATGTAAAAGCCATCCAGGTGACTCTGGGCCAATCACCAAGAGACTGGGAGTTCTAGTTCCACTTTAGATATAAAAGCCATCCAGGTGACTCTGAGCCAATCACCAAGAGACTGGGAGTTCTAGTTCCACTTTAGATATAAAAGCCATCCAGGTGACTCTGAGCCAATCACCAAGAGACTGGGAGTTCTAGTTCCACTTTAGATATAAAAGCCATCCAGGTGACTCTGGGCCAATCACCAAGAGACTGGGAGTTCTAGTTCCACTTTAGATGTAAAAGCCATCCAGGTGACTCTGAGCCAATCACCAAGAGACTGGGAGTTCTAGTTCCACTTTAGATATAAAAGCCATCCAGGTGACTCTGAGCCAATCACCAAGAGACTGGGAGTTCTAGTTCCACATTAGATATAAAAGCCATCCAGATGACTTTGAGCCAATCACCAAGAGACTGGGAGTTCTAGTACCACTTTAGATATAAAAGCCATCTGGGTGACTCTGAGCCAATCACCAAAAGATTGGGAGTTCTAGTTCCACTTTAGGTGTAAAAGCCATTGGGATGAATCTGGGCCAATCACCAAGAAACTGGGAGCTCTAGCTCCACTTTAGGCATAAAAGCCACCCGGGTGACTCTGAGCCAATCACCAAGAGACTGGGAGTTCTAGTTCCACTTTAGGTGTAAAAGCCATTGAGATAAATCTGGGCCAATCACCAAGAAACTGGGAATTGCTCATCTGTTTGTTTGTTTTTAAAAAGACAACTGTTTCAAATGACCTTTTCAAACCCATCCTCCCACCACCACTTGTCTTGTTAAGGAAATTCCATCCGTCACCCAGTCCAACCTGCCAGGTTCCCCTAAAGCACCTTCACCTCCTCCTCCTCCATTTGCAGCCCGCGGTACTTTTTTCTGACAGCTCCACCTTCCGCATCAACTCCTCGTGAGTGACGGCAGCCCCTGGCGGCTCCTCGCCGTGGCAACTCATCATGTCGTGATCATAATTGCATGAAATAATAATATCTAAAAGGTCTTCCGGTGAGTGACAAGCTTGAGAATGCACCTTGTCACCTGCCAAAGATGTTCCCGAGGCGCGCAAGGAACGCCCCCAGCTGCTCTGTCTCTTGGTCAATGTGTGCAGCCGGCTGGAGTTAATCCAATTAACCTGACAAAGTTAAGACAGGTCGACTGTTGAAGATGAACTGTTGTGACGAAGCAGATGGTGGAGTCCCAGACGATGCAGCCGATACGAAAGTGAACACAAGAACAAGGGGCCACAATCTGAGGTTAGTTGGGGGAAAGATCAAAAGCAACATGAGAAAATATTATTTGACTGAAAGAGTAGTAGATGCTCGGAACAAACTTCCAGCAGACGTGGTTGGTAAATCCACAGTAACTGAATTGAAACATGCCTGAGATAAACATACAGTAATACCTTGTCTTACGAACTTAATTGGTTCCGGAAGTAGGTTCGTAAGGCGAGAAGTCCGTAAGACAAAACATTGTTTCCCATAGGAAACAATGTAAAAGCGATTAATGCGTGCAAAGGGAAAAAGTCACCTTTTAAAACAGCCGGGAGGCTTCTCGGCGTTCTCCTGAACCCGAACCCGAACTTTTCGGGTTCGGGAGGCCGCTGAGAAGGGCCGCCACCCGGCTGTCACCTTCTGAAAAAGTCGGGGGGCTTCTCGGCATTCTCCTGAACGCCGAACGAGGAGGTTTGGGTTCCGGAGGCTGCCAAAAAGCGTCCGGCTGTTTCAGAAGGTTACAGCCGGGTGCCGCCGCCCGGCGGAGCGCCGTTTTTGCAATCAGCAGCAGCGTTTTCGGCCGATCTGGAGGCTGGAAAGGAGGTGGGGAATACCAATAGGGAATTCCATGGGCGGAGCTTTGACATCACAAAGACGTCCTTCCTGGAGGCCAAAACGTGGCCCAGCGGGGTGCCATTTTGCGATCTGCGGTGGGTTCGTAAGCCGAAAAAAGTTCGTTAGAAGAGGCAAAAAAATTTCTGTGATTTTTGCTGATATTTGCCTAAAACACGATCTAAATATTGCCCACAAAATCATATGCTGCAGCATCCTGCCTGTCGATGACTACTTCAGCTTCAGCCACAACAACACAAGAACACGCAACAAATTCAAACTCAATGTTAATCGCTCCATGCTCGACTAAAAAATATGACTGTAGCAACCGAGTTGTCGAAGCGTGGAACTCATTACCTGACTCAGGAGTGTCAACCCCTAACCCCCAACATTTCACCCTTAGACTATCCACGATTGACCTCGCCAGGTTCCTAAGAGGTCAGTAAGGGGCGTACATAAGTGCACCAGTCTGCCTTTCATCCCGTGTCCAATTTGTCTCCCCTTATCCTATATGTCATATTCCTGCTTTTCATATATCTTCTCCATTTTCATATCTTTTCCTTGTATGTAATACTTCATGCCCATTCCCCTTGATGTGTTTTGTCTATTGAACAAATAAATAAATAAATAAAAATAAAATAATAAATAAAATATTTTTGCTTCCGTGCATGAGAAACCAGAACACTGGAAGGTTGAGTCCATCTTGAGCCTCTTGGGATCAAACTACTGGCAGGAGATACAATTAGCCTGCAATACTGCATTCTAACCAGAAGGAAAGAAGGGAGGGAGGGCAATAGCACTTAGATTCCCCCCCCCCGAATATATTTATTAGATTTTTTCTGTTTTAAAAACAATATATAATCATATTTACAGGGGAATCAGCATCATATATACATTTCTATCAACATTGTCTTTTAATTGTTCTTGAATTTCTTCATGATTTATTTCGCTGTTTAGTTTGAGCTTCTTTTTTTTGTCCATTGATACCATTTGGTCCAGATTTCATAGTAGTCCGAATCTTTTTGATTATTTAATTCCATTGTCAATCTGTCCATCTCTGCGCAGTCGTATATTTTCTTGATGATCTCATTGTCTTCAGGTATTTGTGGGTTTTTCCAATTCTGTGCGAATACAATCCTTGCCGCTGTTGTTTATATGCAAGATTAAATACAGTGTTCCCTCAATTTTCGCGGGGGAAGCGTTCTGAGACCGCCCGCGAAAGTTGAATTTCCGCGAAGTAGAGATGCGGAAGTAAATGCACTATTTTCGGCTATGAACAGTATCACAAGCCTTCCCTTAACACTTTAAACCCCTAAATTGCAATTGCCCATTCCCTTAGAAATCATTTAGATTATTACTCACCATGTTTATTTATTAAAGTTTATTTTTTTAAAAATTATTAAAGGCAGACAAAAGTTTGGCGATGACACATGACGTCATTGGGCAGGAAAAACCGTGGTATAGGGAAAAACCCCGCAAAGTATTTTTAATTAATATTTTTGAAAAACCGTGGTATAGACTTTTCGCGAAGTTCGAACCCGCGAAAATCGAGGGAACACTGTATTTTATAATGTTTTTATACTGCTTTACAGTGCTTTACAGCCCCCTCTAACCAGTTTACAGAGTCAGCCCATTGCCCACAACAATCTGCGTCCTCGTTTTACCCACCTCGGAAGAATGGAAGGCTGAGTCAACCTTGAGCCTGGTGAGATTCGAATTGCCAAATTGCCGTCAGCTGGCAGTCGGCAGAAGTAACCTGCAGTACTGCACTCTAACCACTAGCCACAACCAATTCCTTTCAGAGATTCAAGGGAGGATTGTGGATGTTGAGAGAACTGGAGTGGTCCCCGTGACAAACTTGTGGGTGTAGAGATGAGGGATGAACCTTAATCTGGGTGGAGAACTGTAGGAAAAGTTAGTATCGGGTGGACTACAGTTCGTATCCATCATGGCTCTGTTCATAAATTGGAGCTTGACAGAAGGACAAGGTTTGGACTCTGATTTATTTCTTGGAGGTTAATTGGGACGCTTTGCCTCTAGAAGTTGTAAGTGCTCCAACACTGGAGGTCTTTGAGAAGAGACAAAGACAGCCCCTTTCCTGAAATGATATGGAGCAGAGGGGTTGGACTAGAAGACCTGGTCACTGCACCTCAAGAAGGATATAATGGAACTGGAAAAGATGCAAAAAAGGGCAACAAGTAGGATCAAAGAAATGGAGCCCCTCCCTTATGAAACCAGATTGCAACGCCTTGGTCTCTTCAGCCTTGAAAGAGGGCGTTTAAGGGGTGACTTGATCGAAGTGTATAAATCATGCATGGGATAGAAAAGGGGGATAGAGAAAAATTATTTTCTCTATCACACAATACTAGGACGAGGGGGCCCTCCCTAAAGCTCACAGGTAAGAAACTGAGGACAAATCAAGGGAAATATTTCTTCATACAGAGGTTCGTTGGTTTATGGAATTCCCTTCCAGAAGAGGTTGTGACAGCTGTCAGCCTGGATAGCTTCAAGGCAGGATTAGACAGATTCATGGCTGCCAAGTATATCGGTGGTTATTGAAACGGATGTCCATGTGCCACCTCTATGTTGATTGAGGCAGGCAGGATTCCCTTGAGTACCATTTGTTGGGGGTCAAGGGAAAGGGAGGGTTTTGCTTTCTCTTTCTGCTCAAGATCCTCATAGACAATTGGTGGGCCATTGTGTGACACACAATGCTGGACTCGATGGGCTTTGGCCTGATTCAGCAGGGCTCTTCTTAGGTTCTTATGACCTCCAAGGTCTCTTCCAGATCTATTTTGATGAATTGAAGTTGAGGATTTATAGCGTGTTGACAAGGTGGAAAGCAAGAAGCATTGGGTGAAGGTGCCATCTACTGGACAGAGAAACCAAGGAACTTGGTTAAAAAAGAAATACATATATTGGGTAGGAGCATGGTAGAGCTCTTAATAACAAGGCAGGCATAGAAATGTAGAGTGAAGGGCTCTCCAAAAATTGCATTCTAACCACATGAATCATGGTTATTTTGATTTGTAAATGTCTACCTGCTTGGGCGAAAGTGCCTTACCTAGTACTTAACTGTCAGCCTACTCTGGCGTACAGGCTGCTGCACGTCAATGACGGTCTGTACTTTTCACAGTTTGTATACAGGGAAAGCATGCAATCTCTCTTCGGTATGTTTTCTGTTGCTGAGCACTTGTCTTGCCTCTTTGTTATTACAACCTCTGGAAGGGAGTCTCGCTTCTCGACGGAGTCACCAACGTTGGCATCTGTGCAAAAGAGAAGGGGTGGGGGGAATCCCCCCAATTCATACAGATACTTGGGTTGGAATTCTCTTTCACTGCTCACAGTCACTCATGCCCTCATCACCTCGAGGCTCGACTACTGTAATGCTCTCTACATGGGGCTATCTTGGAAGAATGTTCGGAAACTTCAGATCGTGCAGAATGCAGCTGCGAGAGCAATCGTGGGCTTTCCCTAAGTATGCCCATGTTACTCCAACACTCCGCAGTCTGCACTGGTTGCCGATCAGTTTCCGGTCACAATTCAAAGTGTTGGTTATGACCTATAAAGCCCTACATGGCATCGGACCAGAATATCTCCGGGACCACCTTCTACCGCACGAATCCCAGCGACCGGTTAGGTCCCACAGAGTTGGCCTTCTCCGGGTCCCATCGACTAAACAATGTCGTCTGGCGGGACCCAGAGGAAGAGCCTTCTCTGTGGTGGCTCTGACCCTCTGGAACCAGCTCCCCCCAGAGATTAGGATTGCCCCCACCCTCCTTGCCTTTCGGAAACTCCTTAAAACTCACCTCTGCCATCAGGCATGGGGGAATTGAAACATCTCCCCTTTGCCCATGTAGTTTCTGTGTATGATTCGACTGTGTGCTTGTTTTTTATATATTGGGGTTTCTTTTGGATTTTTTAACCTAAAACTGTAATTTAGATTGCTAAATATTAGATTTGTTACCATTTTACTATTGTTGTTAGCCGCCCCAGTCTACAGAGAGGGGCGGCAGATAAATCCAATAAATCTAATCTAATCTAATCTAATCTTTACTCTAAGAAAACACTGGACGTTTTAAAGAAGATGTTGGATAATATTTATTTATTTATTTATTTATTTATTATTTGGATTTGTATGCCGCCCCTCTCCGAAGACTCGGGGCGGCTCACAACAAGTGAAAAACAATCCAATACAATCCAATTAATTAAAATATTATAAGTTTAAGAAAATCCCCAATACTAACATACACACATACAGGCATACCATATATAACTTCAACGTGCCCAGGGGGAGATGTTTAGTTTCCCCATGCCCGACGGCAAAGGTGGGTTTTAAGGAGTTTACGGAAGGCAGGAAGAGTAGGGGCAATTCTGATCTCCGGGGGGAGTTGGTTCCAGAGGGCCGGTGCCGCCACAGAGAAGGCTCTCCCCCTGGGGCCCGCCAACCGGCATTGTTTAGTTGACGGGACCCGGAGGAGGCCCACTCTGTGGGACCTAATCGGTCGCTGGGATTCGTGCGGCAGAAGGCGGTCTCGGAGATATTCTGGTCCAGTGCCATGAAGGGCTTTAAAGGTCATAACCAACACTTTGAATTGTGACCGGAAACTGATCGGCAACCAATGCAGACTGCGGAGTGATGGTGAAACATGGGCATACCTGGGTAAGCCCATGACTGCTCTCGCAGCTGCATTCTGCACGATCTGAAGTTTCCGAACACTTTTCAAAGGTAGCCCCATGTAGAGAGCATTACAGTAGTCGAACCTCGAGGTGATGAGGGCATGAGTGACTGTGAGTAATGAGTCCCGGTCCAGATAGGGCCGCAACTGGTGCACCAGGCGAACCTGGGCAAACGCCCCCCTCGCCACAGCCGAAAGATGGTTCTCTAATGTCAGCTGTGGATCGAGGAGGACGCCCAAGTTGCGGACCCTCTCTGAGGGGGTCAATGATTCCCCCCCCAGGGTAATGGACGGACAGATGGGATTGTCCTTGGGAGGCAAAACCCACAGCCACTCCGTCTTATCCGGGTTGAGTTTGAGTCTGTTGACACCCATCCAGGCCCCAACAGCCTCCAGGCACCGGCACATCACTTCCGCCGCTTCGTTGACTGGGCATGGGGTGGAGATGTAAAGCTGGGTATCATCGGCATATTGATGATACCTCACCCCATGTCCTTGGATGATCTCACCCAGCGGTTTCATGTAGATGTTAAATAGCAAGGGGGAGAGGACCGACCCCTGAGGCACCCCACAAGGGAGAGACCTCGGAGTCGACCTCTGACCCCCCACTAACACCGACTGCGACCGGCCAGAGAGGTAGGAGGAGAACCACTGAAGCACAGTGCCTCCCACCCCCAACCCCTCCAACCGGTGCAGAAGGATACCATGGTCGATGGTATCGAAAGCCGCTGAGAGGTCGAGGAGCACCAGGACAGAGGATAAACCCCTGTCCCGGGCCCGCCAGAGATCATCCATCAACGCGACCAAAGTGGTTTCCGTGCTGTAACCGGGCCTGAAGCCCGACTGCTGGGGACCTAGATAATCGGCTTCTTCCAAGGACCGCTGGAGCTGGAGTGCCACCACCTTCTCGACAACCTTCCCCATGAAGGGAAGGTTGGAGACTGGACGATAGTTGTTAAGTACTGCTGGGTCCAGGGAAGGCTTCTTGAGGAGGGGGCGCACAAGCGCTTCTTTATAGAGTGATGGAAAAACTCCCCTCCCCAAGGAAGCGTTGGTAATCTCCTGGGCCCAGCTCCGTGTCACCTCCCTGCTGGCCGAAACCAACCAGGAGGGACACGGATCCAGTAAACAGGTGGCAGAACTCACAGCTCCAATGGCCTTGTCCACTTCATCAGGTGTCACCAGATCAAACTCTTCCCAGACAGGTGGACAAGTACGTGCCCCAGTCACCTCGACTGACTCGTTGTCAGTCGACTCTGTTTTACAATTGGAGTCGAGGTCGGCCCGGATCTGAGCGACTTTATCAGCGAAAAACGTGTTAAACTCCTCGGCACTACTCTGCAAGGGCTCCCCAACTCCCCCCTGATTAAGAAGGGAGCGGGTCACCCTAAACAGAGCGGCCGGGCGGGATTCCGCTGATGCAATCAAGGCGGCATGGTACGCGCATCTTGCCGCCTTGAGCGCCACTTTGTAAGTCTTAATAAAAGCTCTTACAAGTGTTCGATCAGATTCAGACCTACTCTTCCTCCATCGCTTCTCTAGACGTCTCTTTTGGCGTTTCAACTCCCGGAGCTCCTCGTTGAACCATGGAGCTCTACGGGGTCTAGCGCCACGGAGAGGTCGCAAAGGCGCAATCCGGTCAAGAGCCTCCGCAGCAGCCGTATTCCAGGCCTCCGCAAGAGACTCTGCCGAACTGTGGATGAGTGCCCCTGGAATAACCCCAAGCGCCGTCTGGAAACCCTCTGGATCCATTAGGCGTCTGGGGCGGAACATCTTCATTGGTTCCGCCTCCCTGCGGGGAAGGATTGGAGCCAGGAAGTTAAGCCGTAGTAGAAAATGGTCTGACCATGACAAAGGCACTGCTTCTAAGCCCCTTAGTCTCAGACCATTACTCAGTTGCTCGGAAAGGAATACCATGTCAGGTGCGTGCCCCCCCTCATGAGTTGGACCCCGTACTACTTGAGTCAGGTCCATGGCTGTCATGGTGGCCATGAACTCCTGTGCCAACCCCGAGGTTTCGCCGAGTGACGGCAGGTTGAAGTCCCCCAAGACAATAAGTCTGGGGAACTCCACCGCCAACCCGGCTACCTCCTCGAGTAGCACAGGCAGGGCTTTTGACACGCAGCTGGGAGGCAGGTACGTGAGAAATAAGCCCACCTGAACCCCTAAGTCCAACCTCATCAAGAGTGACTCGCAACCCGCAATTTCCGGAGCAATGAGTCCACGCAGGCAAAGGCTCTCCCTGGCTATAATAGCCACTCCTCCCCCCCTTCCCTGGGGTCGAGGTTGATGCCATATCTGAAACCCAGCTGGGCAAATTTCGGAGAGAGGAACACCTCCCTCTGGGCCCAGCCAGGTTTCAGTGATACATGCCAGGTCGGCCTCCTCATCCAGGATCAAATCCCGGATGAGGAGAGCTTTATTTACCACCGACCTGGCATTAAGTAGCAGCAACCTGAGTCCAGGGCCAGAGTTACACTCATCACCAGTACCCAAGATTGGGCTCACAGAGTTGGAACAAGGGACCGTTATTAAGCAACGGTCTCTCGTTCCCCTGGAACGGCTAACTCTGTGACCCCCGCCATATCTGCCTCTCCCCAGCAACACAGGGATATTCCGGCCCTCTGCCACCCCAGAGATCAGTGCCCCTTCCTCCCCTGCCTCCCGAGCGTCGGGTGGGCCAATTCTGTCACTCATACTACTGTCACTCATCCCATCCATGCCATATTCCCACCCACCCCAACCATCACACTCATACTCATTCATTCCATATACAACATTGAATCTACTCCAGTCATCCATTAATTAGAAACCCCCCCCAATATTAAAAGAGGATTAAATTAATAATAGATAAAAATGCTGATAGAATATAGCACAGTATAATACATATAAATAGAATAAAAAAGTTCACAAAATTAATAATTAATAAAATGGTATAAAATGTTAAAAATGGTAATAAATAAATAATAACCATTTGTCTGAAGTAGTGCGGGGTTTCCAGCCTAAGCAGGGGGTTGGACTAGAACAGGGGTAGGCAAAGCTTGCTCTTCTGTGACTTGTGGACTTCAACTCCCAGAATTCCTCAGCCAATCATGCTAGCTCAGGAATTCTGGGATTTGAAGTCCACAAGTCATAGAAGAGCCAACTTTGCCTGCCCCTGGACTAGAAGACCTCCAAGGTCCCTTCCAACTCTGTTGTTATTATTATTGTTGTTATTAAGACAAGAATGTGATCCACTCTTTTGAGCTGTGGTCCTGGAGAAGACTCCTGTGCTTAGATGGACATCATATATTGCAACAACTGGTTCGTGCATGCATGTGGTATAAAAAATAGCAATAGCACTTAGACTTATATACCGCTTCACAGTGCTTTTACAGCCCTCTCTAAGCAGTTTTACAGAGTCAGCATATCACCCCCAACAATCTGGGTCCCCATTTGACCCACCTCAGAAGGATGGAAGGCTGAGTCAACCTTGAGCCTGGTGAGATTTGAACTGGTGAACTACAGCCAGCAGTCAGCAGAAGCAGCTTGCTGTACTGCACTCTAATCACCGTGCCATTGTGACAGACAGACAGAGCAATAGCCCTTAGACTTATATACTGCTTCACAGTGCTTTACAACCCTCTCTAAGCAGTTTACAAAGTCAGCATGCTACTCCCAATAATTTGGGTCCTCATTTTAACCATCTTGGAAGGAAGAAAGGCTGAGTCAACCTTGAGCCTGGTGAGATTTGAACTGACAAATGGCAGGCAGCCTGCAGGCAGAAGAAATAGCCTGCAGTACTGCGCTCTAACCATTGCGCTATTGTGACAGACAGACAGACAGACAGACAGACAGAGCAATAGCAGCGACCGATTAGGTCCCACAGAGTTGGCCTTCTCCGGGTCCCGTCGACTAAACAATGTCGTTTGGCGGGTCCCAAGGGAAGAGCCTTCTCTGTGGCGGCCCCAACTCTCTGGAACCAGCTCCCCCCAGAGATTAGAACTGCCCCCACCCTCCTTGCCTTCCGTAAACTCCTTAAAACCCACCTTTATAAACAGTTTATAGAGAGTAAGCATATTGCCCCCAACCATCTGGGTCCTCATTTTACCCACCTCGGAAGGATGGAAGGCTGAGTCAACCTTGAGCCTGGTGAGATTTGACTACCGCCGGCAGTCAGCAGAACCAGCTTGCTTTACTGCATCCAACCACTGCATCACCAAACCTCAGTCACCATGGCAATTCTCTCTCGCGCAACCATCTGTGCATGCCTGCAATGTCGAAAAACCTCACAGTGATATAAGATGGGATTGCGCCCAAGCCGGTCTGAAATGGCAGCAGCTCACCACTGCTGCTATGTATTCCTTGGACCGCAAAGTTGACTGACAAGCAAGGACAAAATCGCACCTCACTTAACTTTGGCCATGCTATTCGCTTGGAGAAAGCAATTGTGTTGGGAAGAGTTAGCAGTCAAAAGGAAACCAGGCCACCAAAGAACACGATGGCTGGACATGGTCAAGGTTTCTCAAAGCAATAGCACAAGAGCAGAAGAAGTGGAGGGGCCACCTTCTCATGTGAGATGTTTACACCATCTTTCAAACCCCAATTGATCACCCATGGCTTCCTCTTGGACACACTACCGCTAAGATTTACTCAACAGTCACCTCTTTCTCCTCTCCATGAAACTCTTAAGCCAGAAGGTTGGCCTTGGTTCTGTGGTGGTGCAGGGGGTAGAGTGCAGTACTGCAGGCTACTTCTGCTGCGTGCCAGCTGCCTGCAATTTAGTGGTTTGAATCTCATCATGTTCAAGGTTGACTCAACCCTCCATCCTTCTGAGGTTAGTAAAATGAGGACCCAGATTGCTGGGGGCAAGAGGCTGACTCTGTAAAACCGCTGAGAGAGGGCTGCAAAGCACTGTGAAGTGGTATATAAGTCTAAGTGAAATTGCTATTGTTCTCTCTTTCCCCCTTCCTTCCTTCCTTCCTTCCTCCCTCCCTCCCTTCCTCCCTCCTTCCTTCCATCTGCTCCTCCCTCCCTCCTTCCCATCCATCCATCCATCCATCTATGGTATGCAGTGGTTAAAATGCAGTATTAATAATTATAATAATAATTTATTAGATTTGTATGCTGCCCCTCTCCGTAGTCTCGGGGCGGGTCACAACAAAATAGTGACAGTGTAACAAATCTAATATTAAAACATAATTTTAAACCCAACATCGGAATCATACAACACAATCATGCCATGCGTAAACTGTATAAGCCTGGGGGATATCTCAGTTCCCCCTTGCCTGGCGACAAAAGTGGGTCTTTACTAACTTATGAAAGGCAAGGAGGGTGGGGGCGGTTCTAATCTCCGGGGGAGTTGATTCTAGAGGGCCGGGGCTGCCACAGAGAAGGCTCTTCCCCTGGGGTCCGCCAGACGACATTGTTTAGTTGACGGGACCCGGAGAAGGCCAATAATAAGGATTCATGTGGCAGAAGACGGTCCCGGAGGTATTGCAGGCAAACTCTGCCCACAGCCAACAGTTCGATCCTGATCAAGGTTGACTCAGCCTTCCGTCCTTCCAAGCTGGGTAAAATGAGGACGCAGATTGTTGGGGGCAACAGGCTGACTCCGTAAAACAGCTTCGAGAGGGCTGAAAAGTGGTCTATAAGGGTCTTCAATGGCATGTTCTCTTGAATTCTGGCGGTAGAAAAAACAAGAGAGCTGCAGAATAGCCAGCGGAAGGCATTTAAATTAAATTATCTTCCCTCTACACACAAGCAGATATTCTGGTCTTAGCGACTGCTCTTCAGCTCTGTTCAGAGCCACTGCTGGGTTTATTAATACGAGTTGTTAGCATCTCCCAAGGCTGCAGTGATCTTCAAATCAGAGGCGACCAGCAGTTCCTGGTTTGCTGAGTTTGAGGGAAGCCACTTCAGTAATTAGCGGCGGCCTGTCTCTCGGCTTGTCTTTCCCCCCGAAGATACGGCACTGCCAATGGGGCCGCTGGATTCTTTCATGCTGATAATTCTCTTGTAATTATTGGGAAAGAGCAGCAGGAGGAAGAAAGCTTGCGGAGGTTGTAGCAAAGGGAGAAGAGACTTCATCTGCCTGGAAGGGAGATGTTGGCAGCAGCTGCTCGGTTCCACGTAGCCCGCTAGACCGTTGCAGGAGCTGCTTTTAGCTCAAATCCAGTTGTGTGAACCAGGCCAGCTATGGATAAAGCAAGAAGGCCAACGAGGAAATCCTACTGGTAATTATTTTGTGATTGTTTGGAGCAGAGCTCACCAACCTAACGGACCTCAGGGACCACTAAATTCATAATTTTAAGAGATACCCCCCAGGCTTATATCGTTTATTTTATTTATTTTATTTATTGTTAGAGTTGGGACCATGCGGGTCATCAAGTCCAACCCCCTGCCTAAGCAGGAACCCTATAGCATCCCAGCCAAATGGCAGTCCAATTTCCTCTTTAAAATGTCCAGAGTATTGGAGTTCACAATGTCCGCTGGTAGGTTGTTCCACTGGTTGATCGTTCTGACCGTCAGGAAGTTCTCCCTTATTTCCATGTTGAATCTCTCCTTGGTCAGTTTCCAGCCGTTGTTCCTCGTCCGGCCCTCCGGTGCCCTGGAGAATAAAGTGATCCCCTCCTCTCTGTGGCAACCCCTCGTATACCTGTAGACTGCTATCATGTCCGCTCTGGCCCTCCTTTTCTCTAGGCTATCCATGCCCAGTTCCCGCAGTCTCTTGCTTTCTAGACCCCTGATCATTTTGGTTGCTCTTTTCTGCACCTTCTCCAGAGTTTCAATGTCTTTTTTGAAGTGTGGTGACCAGAACTGAACACAGTACTCCAGGTGTGGTCTGACCAGGGCATAGTAGAGTTTATGTATGGTATGATTGTGTTGTATGGTTTTAATGATGTGTTTTAGATGTTTTTAAATATTAGGTTTGTTATATTGTTATTACTATTGCTGTGAGCTGCCCCGAGTCTGCGGAGAGGGGCGGCATACAAATCTAATAAATTATTATAATTATATTATTATTATTTAAATTCCGCAGACCACTAAAATGATCTGCCTAAAGACTGGCGGGGTAGGCGTGGCTAGATGGCCATGTGACTGGGTGGGAGTGGCCAACTCCATGTCACTCATGTTAAGGAGCACCTCACCAGCCTCTACTCACCCCACTCATCACCTGCCCGCCCGGGCTCCTTTGGGCTTCAGTAGGAAGCAGTTGTTGGAACTAAGAAGCCACAAGGAGAAAGAGTTGGCCAAACAACTGGCTCAGTTCAAATTGGATCTGACCGAGAAGCACCTCAATGAGGACTATGAGCATAGGGTTTTCAAGCAGAGGAAAGACCTGGGGGAATGCAAGGCCAGATACCAGCACCTGGAGGCTCAGCAGGCTGAGATGGTCAGCCAGTTCCAGGCTGTGATGTTTCCCACTGAAATAAGACCCTACAGCTCGTTGCTACGAGCAGAACTTCCCTCCACCCTTCGCCCAAAGCCACACGCCAGGAGGCTGAACCAGACCCCCAGTTGGAATTTCTGGGACAGATCCAGCCACAAAGCATTCTTTCGAGGGGTTCAAGGCCATCCCATGGCCACCCACCTGGGCGGAAGCGGAAGGAGGACTGGCCACGCTGGCACAATCTGAGTGGGCCACAAGACAAGTTTGTGGGCGGGGGACAAGGGGTGTGAACTTTCAACTGGGTGGGAAACTCAGTGTAGGTGCCAGGAGGGTTCTGGAAATAAATTGGAACTTTGAGGAGTACTTTGACTTTGACTCTGATTTAATTTGGATGAGATCCAAACTAGAACTAAGGAGAAATTTCCTGACAGTGAGAACAATTAACCAGTATTGCCCACAAGACCATATGCTGCAACGTTCTACCTGTCAATGACTACTTCAGCTTCAACTGCAACAACACAAGAGCATGCAACAGATTCAAACTTAATATTAACAGCTCCAAACTTGACTGTAAAAAATATGACTTCGGCAACCGAGTTGTCGAAGCGTGGAACTCATTACCTGACTCAGTAGTGTCAACCCCTAACCCCCAACATTTTTCCCTTAGACTATCCACGATTGACCTCTCCAGGTTCCTTAGAGGTCAGTAAGGGGCGTGCATAAGTGCACCAGTGTGCCTTCCGTCCCCTGTCCAATTGTCTCTCCTTATCTCATTTATCTTTTCTTCCTTTCAAATATGTTCACCTACACTTTTATATCTTTTCTTCTATTCTTTTCTTTATTTATATTATTACATATCTATTCTCTTCAATGTGTATTATGTATTGGACAAAATAAATAAATAAATAAATAAAACAAACCAGTGGAACCGCTTGCCTCCAGAAGTTGTGGGCGCTCCATCACTGGAGGTTTTTAAGAAGACATTGGAAAACTGTTTGGTGTAGGATCTTGGGGGCTGGAGTAGAAGACCTCAAAGGTGATCCCAACTCTACTGTTCTGTTATTCTGTTATCTCTTCCCATCGTGTCTTACTTGGCTGTTAGAAAGGGCCTCACCGCTTTTCAAATCAGTCTTAATCATGATCAGAGACCAATATAGGTCCAAGTTAGTTGTGTTTCAAACTTGACAGTTCAAGAGTTGTGGAGTTCAAGTCTTCTTTGGAGAGAACAATGGGAATTCTGGGAATTGAGTTCCAGCCATCTTCAAGTTGCCAATTTTGAAAAACGTGGATCCAAGCTTTTAATTTACAACTTCTTCTCAACTCAGAAAGCCATCCAGTGGGAAAATCCTCCTATCGACCGGCTCTTTTCCCACATCCTTCAAAGATGTCCATGTAATTCTTGGCCAATATCCTCCTAGCATCCCAAAGCCTTCTCTCAACATCATGGTCTCCCCAATCTCTGCCACGAGTTTTCTGGCAATCCTTTTATTTTATTTTTATTTTATTTTTTGCCTTTACACGGTGCCACATTAACATAACTGGTAATTAATTTGTTTTAATTGTTTTTATATAATCCCCACGAGCAAGCTCATGTTTTGTTTTGCATTTGTTATGTTTCTGATTCAAATTTTAATGCCTTAATGGGAAGGAAGCCAACTGCTTTTTTTTCCCCCATTCGGTGCTACGAGCAATCTCTTGGCACACTTCCAGCACTGTATTGTTGAACTAACTATACAGCCCTGTAATTTAACTAGCAAAAAATGTAGGCAGATCACTATTATTAATAACAATAAATCTATTTTGGCAGGTTGACATCATTAAAATAACAAATCAGCCGGTTGAGGAAAGCTGGTAATTTGGGGTGCTTTTGAATGCATTGATCGCAATAGTGTAATAGCCATTATTAAGGGGCTTTAGGGAGCCCCAGAGATAGGAAGATGTCTGAAGATGACAAGATGATGCAGAAATAACTGGGGAGGACGGAGAGGGTCTTGGCCTAGACCACTGTTGTCACTCACCCCTTTCTTTTAAATATTAAAAGCAACACGGAACAGGGCATAGAAATGTGGCTGTTCAGTCCCAGTGACGAGCTCCCCAAAGAAATAGGGCCCCCACACACTGATTTTACAAGATTTGAGCATGTAATTCTAATATTTTAGGAGCAGGAAGGTTTGAATCCAGCAACAAAGCAAGAAATAAGTCTGTTTGGTGTCAGCTGATAATTAAGAGTCCAAAACAGAAACCAAACTCACATTTCCTTTGATAGACACAGCTGTCATTAAATGACTCACTCTGAGTTGGCAGGAAGCCTGGAGATAATGATCCCAACTCCCCAGTTCATAATTCATCATTGAAATAATAATAATAATAAGAAAATCTGAGCGGACATCTGGGACATAACGAAAGTTGACTTCCGCATGAAGCATCACGTGGCTCAACCTTAAATAGCCTAAGGGTGTGGCCAATTGTTCTAGAGATCTATTCATGCAGAGACCTCCTCTTGCTTAACCACTCGTGCCTTCTTGCAACTCTGCATACCCTAGCATCAAGAAGAGGCTCCTCCTCTTCTCCTAAATCACTCATGTGCACCTCGGGAGGTGCAGAAGGCCCTGGTTGGCTTTCAGCCTCTAATACCAGATCCTCTTCGACCTCCTCACTATCAGACTTGGGTGGTGTTCTGCCGGGCTCTCTGATAGCAGCCTCCCGAAAATTCAAGGGTACAAATTTCAGACACACACACATTTGAAAATTCAAAACAATGTTCGTTATCACAAAAGTCAAAATAAACTAAGCACTCTTTTTGTATTGCAAAGAGCACTCTTCCCAAAACAACCGGGTAGTCTGTACCATTTCCCTTAAGCAGTCATTAAGAACGTAGCCAGCAGCTGTGGAGAAACTTCACACCCCTTCTTCTTCCAACGAAGTGAGACACACACACATGTTGCTCTGCTTTGGTTTCAAAGGCATGAAAAAGCAACAAAGTCCAGCACACAAGATTCCTGACGAAACTGCAAACAGATATTCTTCCACAATGGGCAAACCCACATGCTGCTATTTATAGGAGCAGCCCTAATTACTGGAGCCCCACCTAAACACAGGTGGCCTCCCTTATTTCCTGTAATATGTTCTTACTTGGTCTCTTCTACGCATAATTCTGCGCTTGCGTGGGTCCAAAATGTCATCATCTGAAGCTATAGAAGATAAGGAAGATTGACTGCCTTGGCTGTGTGCCAAGCCCTCTTCTGCCGAGTCACTCCCACCTTCTTCGTCCGAGGAAACTAAACTCTGCACTGATTCTGTCGGCAATAACACAGGCTGGTGACATGTTGGAGTTTCCCCTATATCCACCTTCCCATTCCCTGGGGCAGGAGCTAGGCCAGAGCCAACCACAACAGGTGGGTAGGTTAGTATGGAGGATAGACTGTTACCCAAGCAGCAGATGCCCCCTCTTCATGTCTCTGAAATAATCCAATGGCATGGCAAAATTGACCTAGGATGTAGAGAGAAGGGGGGAGGCAGGAATTGTCAGGTCAATATTCTTCCCGTTTCTGACTCCAGCTACATCGCAGGAGTTATCAGAACGTGGCTGTACACAGTCACAAACTTCTTCAGGGACTTCAGCTCCGGATTTTGTTTCAGTGTTTACTCCTGAAGCCTTTTCCAAAAAATGGACATAGCCACAAGGCAGTGGGGGTTTGCAGTCAGAGTTTTCCTTCTCCTAGTGGTTGACCAGGGCGTCTTTTGTGTCTTGCTGTGCTCTTCTAGTGCTCACCATTCCAATATTTGAAGGGCTCCTACAAAGTCAAACTATTTTTCAAAGCACCAAAAGGCAAGAAAAGAAACAATGGAGAGAAGCAATCTGGAATTAAGGAGAAATTTCCTAGCCATGAGAACGATTCACAGGTGGAACAGCTTGCCTGTAGAACTTGTGGGTGCTCCATCACGGGAGGCTTTCAAGAAGAGACTGAAAAGTTTATGTCTATGTTTCAGAAGTGGTATATATATTCATTCATTCATTCATTCATTCATTCATTCATTCATTCAATTTTTATGCCGCCCTTCTCCTTAGACTCAGGGCGGCTTACAACATGTTAGCAATAGCACTTTTTAAAACAGAGCTAGGCTATTGCCCCCACAATCCGGGTCCTCATTTTACCCACCTCGGAAGGATGGAAGGATGAGTCAACCTTGAGCCGGTGATGAGATTTGAACCGCTGACCTTCAGATCTACAGTCAGCTTCAGTGGCCTGCAGTACAGCACTCTACCTGCTGCACCACCTTGGCTCATGCTATAGGGTCTACTGCTGGAGCAGAAGATTGGATTAGAAGACTTCCGAAGCCCATTGCATTCCATTCTTCCTTCTTCCCTTGTCCATTCTATTTTGTTTTGTTCTATTGCTATCATGTAGTAGTTAGAACGCAATATTGCAGGCTAACTCTGCTCACTGCCAGAAGTTCAATCCTGACCAGCTCAAGGCTGACCCATCCTTCTGAGCTCGGTAAAATGAGGACCAAGATTGTTGGGGGGAACACGACTACCTTGTAAACTACTTATAGACGGCTGTAGAGCACTTTTAAGCGACATATAAGCGCTATTGTTATTAGTCTAGAACTGTAATGATTCATTTAACAGCTAAGACAAATGTCGTCAGGTGGGTACATATATATGTGCGCGCGCGTGTGTGTGTGTGTGTGTTTTCATAGATTTTCATGGGTACAGGTATGACGGTATTGGTATATTCGGGTTTCTTCCCATGTAGGATTTAGAAATTTCTGGCGACGTTTCGACGAGGTCCTACTCGTCAACTTCAGGCTGGTGCTTCTGTCCTTGTTCTAGGGCGAACACAGCGAGACCTGAGCTGCCTTCCTTCTATAAATACTGGTGGCTGGGTGTGGTTTGATGGCTCAGCAATTGAGAATGCATTAAGAAAAAAAAAACCCTCCTCCCTTTTCCAACACTTCAAAACTACAGGACATGAAATTGATTTTGACAGTACTAAATTAATTTCCAAAACAGAACACTACAGCAAAAGAATAATCATGGAAGCAATCGAGAAAAACATCCCCAAAATATGAACAAGCGGGATGATACCTCCCGCCTACCAGACATCTGGAAACCAGCCCTCATTAACAAACGTATCCCAGCCATAGAAACTGAAACCAGACTCAGAACACACATTGCAAAACAACCAAGTAGCCTGCAAGCTCCAACTACTCAGGATATCACCACTAATCCACAATCATTAACTAATCAGCATACCTCAGTTAAATCAACGACCCCAGGTGTTACCCCACCGACTCACCAGGAAGTTTCTACACAGCAGGCAATTGCTGAGCCATCAAACCACACCCAGCCACCAATATTTATAGAAGGAAGGCAGCTCAGGTCTCACTGTGTTCGCCCTAGAACAAGGACAGAAGCACCAGCCTGAATGGGACTTCGTCGAAACGTCGCCAGAAATTTCTAAATCCTACACAGGAAGAAACCCGAATATACCAAGACCGTCATATATATATATAATGCTCTGAGTCACAAACGGACAGAATATTGACTTGACAATTCCTGCCAACCCCCCACCTTCTCTCTACATCCTAGGTCAATTGAACCTCCCGCCTCCCCCTTATTTATCATCGGGTGGGTGGGGGGGTCAATAGACTGTAATCAGGATACTTGAGGAAACGTGAACCTTTGCAATAACTCTCGGGCCCGTTCTGTTTTAACTGATTAGTTTTGCAGCCTGGAATGAAAAAAATATCGATCCGCTTGGATCGTTTCAAACCCTGAATTATACCTCGTCAATCGCCTTCCCTTTTAAGAGGGAAAAAGTCCACGGATAGGCATTATACAAGCCACAGAGAGTAATATGTCAATGTACAATGATGCATTAAGCATGGTCGTTCTTTCTCTCCCTGCCTTACAGGAGGAAGATGGGAAATAAATAAATGAAGAAATGAATGAATGAATGAATGAATAAATAAATAAATAATCCAATGGATCATCTGGCTTTAAATAAAAATCACATTCATTTGCTCATTTAAGGAAGGATAGAGGAAAGTTGATCACAATCTGTTTTGTTTCTTTTTAAATGTGTTTGGTTCAGAGTTACAATGGCATTGATAAAAGTGACTTAGGGCCAAAAAGTGACTAAGGACCAAACCGCATACAGATGGGAGGTTGAACAACTAGCCCAGTGGTGTGACTGAAGCAATAAGAGCCAGGGTGGCGCAGCAGGTAGAGTGCTGTATTGCAGCCCACTGAAGCTGACTGTAGATCTGTAGGTCAGCGGTTCAAATCTCATCACCGGCTCAAGGTTGACTCAGCCTTCCATCCTTCCGAGGTGGGTAAAATGAGGACGTGGATTGTGGGGGCAATATGTTGGCTCTGTTAAAAAGTGCTATTGCTAACATGTTGTAAGCCACCCTGAGTCTAAGGAGAAGGGCGGCATAAAAATCGAAAAAATAAATAAATAAAAATAAATAAATAAATCTGGAACTGAACACACTCAAAACCATAGAAATGGTGGTAGATTTTAGGTCATAAGGTGACCAGATGTCCCGCTTTCTGCGGGACAGTCACGCTTTTTAGCAATTTGTCTTGCGTCCCGGAGCATTTTTTAAAAGTCCCAATTTATTTGAAACAAGCTGCTGGCTGCAGATTGCTGGACCTCCGCATCAGCCGATTTTGGGCAGCATGGAAGCTGAGCTTCCTTCTTTGTGACTTCTAAGTTTTTCCCCACAGATTCTATCGTCCATGCTGGAAAAAACTTGGAAGCCACGAAGAAGGAAGCTCAGCTTCCGGTCTTGCAACTTTTTGCTCTTCGCCCCTTCAGCCTCCCACAGCCGTCGATTAACACATCTGGTGCCCCTTCCCGTCTTTCTCCCCCCTTTTATCTTTCTTTCTTTCTTTTTATTTGATCACTTCCCTCCTTCTTCCTCTTCCACTCTTGCTTGCTCCTCACTCCTGGCTTGACACCTTCCCGTGGCCACCGCCATGGGGCTGAGCCACCCAAGCAGGAGGGCTTGCTGGCCATGAGAGCAAAGGCAGGGGAAGGAAAGAGAAGCGCGTCCGAGGCATTCATCCCCCTCCACCTCCAATAGCCCGTCTGCTATATTTGGGGTTGGGCAGATGGACGGAGCAGCATTTGCGCCAGGTGGGAGAACCCATTTGCTCTTTCCAAGCACCAGCTCACCTGGTGAATAAAGGTGAGTCTGTCTCGGCCCCGCGCTTTTCCCCACCTTCGGCCTGGTGCTACGAGTGGAGAGACTAAGTGTGCTCTCTCATTGATGGAGAGAGAGAGTAAGAGACAGAGAGAGCAAGAGGGAGAGAGAGAGCAAGAGAAAGAGTGAGAAAGAGAGAGAGAGCAAGAGGGAGAGAGCAAGAGAGAGAGACCTAGAAAGAGAGAGAGAGCAAGAAAGAGTGAGAAAAAGAGAGAAAGAGAGTGAGAAAGAGAGAGCAAGAGAGGGGGAGATAGAGAGAAAGCAAGAGAGAGAGAGAAATAGAAAGAGAAGGAGGGAGGGAGAGAGAAAGAGATAGAGAGAGCAAGGGGGAGAGAGAAAGAGAGAGAAAGAGAGAGAGAAAGAAAGAAAGCAAGATTTTTTTTTTGCTAATTTTTTTTGGTTAAACTTTTTTTGACTCAGCCTTCCATCCATACAAAGTGGGTAAAATGAGGACTCAAGATTGTTGGGGGCAATGTACTGAGTGTAAACCGCTTGGAGGGGGCTGTAAAGCACTGTGAAGCGGTATATAAGTCTAAATGCTATAAGAAATCAAATGAAGGCGAATTCTTTTTCCGTTGCTCTAAATAGGGGCAGCTGAAATGAAAGTCCCTCCCCTCACTCCCCGGCTCAGGAGGTGGCAGGCATTATCCCTGCAATTAAAACGAGCTCCTTGGCAATCAGCATGCTGAACGGATGCTTGGGTGTTTGTGTCGCCCTCCTGAAATTTCCTTCAGTTTTTCCTGGCTGTTTGCAAAAGGGACTGAATAATGCATGAACCTCTGGGACTGATACAAAAAAAAAAAGAGCACTCGGGTTTTGTAGCACACTGGTGAGAACATAAAATCCATGCTTCCGCGCTGGTCTAACATGAGCTGACTGGCCTAGACAAAGAGATCGCCATCTCTAAAAATTGAATAGAAAGCCATCTTGCTCGTGATGATAGGGATGGACTCGGGGCAGCTAACAACAATGATAAAAACAGCATGTGACAATCCAATAATAAAACAACTAAAAACCCCTATTTATAAAACCAAACATACACAGAGACATACCATGCATAACTTGTAATGGCCTAGGGTGAAGGAATATCTCAACTCCCCCATGCCTGGCGGTATAAATGAGTCTTGAGTAGTTTACGAAAGACAGGGAGGGTGGGGGCAATTCTAATCTCTGGGGGGAGTTGGTTCCAGAGGGCTGGGGCCCCCACAGAGAAGGCTCTTCCCCTGGGGCCCGCCAAACAACATTGTTTAGTCGACGGGACCTGGAGAAAGCGAACTCTGTGGGACCTTATCAGTCACTGGGATTCGTGCGGTTGCAGGCGGTTCCGGAGGTAGTCTGGTCCAAAGCCATGTAGGGCTTTAAAGGTCATGACCAACACTTTGAATTGTGATCCGGAAACTGATCGGCAGCCAATGCAAGCCATGGAGTGTTGAAGAAACATGGGCGAATCTTGGAAGCCCCACGATGGCTCTCGCGGCTGCGTTCTGCACGATCTGAAGTTTCCGAAAACTTTTCAAAGGTAGCCCCATGTAGAGAGCGTTGCAGTAATCAAACCTCGAGGTGATGAGGGCATGTGTGACTGTGAGCAGTGACTCCCTGTCCAAATAGGGCCGCAACTGGTGCACCAGGCGAACCTGGGCAAACGCCCTCCTCGCCACAGTCGAATGATGATGTTCCAATGTCAGCTGTGGATCGAGGAGGACGCCCAAGTTGTGAACCCTCTCTGAGGGGGTTAGTAGTTCCCCCCCAGGGTAATGGACAGACAAATGGAATTGTCCTTGGGAGGCAAGACCCACAGCCACTCCGTCTTGTCTGGGTTGAGTTTGAGTTTGTTGACACTCATCCAGGCCCCAACAGCCTCCAGGCACCGGCACATCACTTCCACTGCTTCATTGACTGGACACTTAGACTTATAGTGCTTTATAGCCCTCTCTAACCAGTTAACAGAGAGTAAGAATTTTATTCTCATTTGCAGGTTACTCTCATACTCTCATTGTACAACCTTGGAAGGATGGAAGGCTGAGTCAACCTTGAGCCTACTGAGATTCGATCTGCCAGTGATCAGCAGAAGTAGCTTGCAGTACTGCACTCTAACCACTGCACCACCAAGGCTCTGGACTTCTAGTCCAACCCCCGGCTAAGCATGGGACCTTATATCAGTCCAGACAAATGCCTGCCCAGACTCTTCTTGAAAACCTCCAGTGATGGATCAACCACAGTTGCAAACAAATAAACACACACACACACTCACAAATAAATCTCATTATTAAAACCTTGAAGCCCAACAGGGAAGGTAGAGATGGCTAGGCAGTTCCTGTAGGGATTGGTGTGTGGTCCCTACATACTGAGTCATCAAGAGAGACCCCTCTGAGGGTCTTCTACATCATCCAAAAGAGACCCTTCTGAGGACTTTCTGGGTCATCAAAGAGAGACCCTTCTGGAGGTCCTCTGAATCATCCAAAAGAGACCCTTCTTAGGATCTTCTGAGTCACTAAAGAAAGACTCTTCTGAGGATCTTCTACATCATCAAAGAGAGACCCCTCTGAAGGTCTTCTGAATCATCCAAAAGAGACCCTTCTTAGGATCTTCTGAGTCACCAAAGAAAGCCTCTTCTGAGTCATCAAAGAGAGACCCTCCTGAGGATCTTCTACATCATCAAAAAGAGACCCCTCAGGGTTTTTACATCATCAAAGAGTGACCCCTCTGAGGGTCTTCTACCACATCAAAGAGAGACCGTTCTTCAGGGCTTTCTGGGTCACCAAAGAGAGAGCCTTCTGAAGGTCTTTTGAATCATCCAAGAGACCCTTGTTATTATCTTCTGAGTCACCAAAGAAAGACCCTTCTGAGTCATCAAAGAGAGACCCTCCTGAGGATCTTCTACATCATCAAAAAGTGACCCTTCTGAGGACTTTCTGGGTCATCAAAGTGAGAGCCTTCTGAAGGTCTTCTGAATCATCCAAAAGAGACCCTTCTTAGGATCTTCTGAGTCATCAAAGAAAGACCCTTCTGAGTCATCAAAGAGAGACTCTCCTGAGGGTCTTCTGCATCATCAAAAAATGAGGGTCTTGGTGAGTCCACAAAGAAAGACCCATGTGGAGACCCATGCTATAGTCTTTTTCCTTCATTCTTCTGGAATAAAGGATTCTTGAGCTCTTTATTTGATTATCTTGTTTCTTCTGATCTTTTCTAATCAAGATTGAGTCAGTTTTCTCAAAGTCTAAGACAGCTGGGTTTCTGGCAGTAATCCATGACTAAAAAAAAATATCCAAGCTGGAAAAAATTGACAATTGTTCATGCTCCGGTTTTACTTCTGGAGCCCTTCCTTCCATGCCCCACTGGGGAACGAGCCCAGCTGTCAACATCATTGCTTTTCCATCATATTAAAGACGTGATGAATGTCATTGTATTCTGTCATTGTTTTGAACTAGCCAAAGCAGAGCTAATTGCTTTGGCGGTGCCCATTAGATAATGGCCAAGCATTGAAAATGGGAAAATATTACTTCTCAGAAGTCAACCGAAGCAGCTCTCTTAGCGAAGCCTTAATGGCTATTTTGAAATCACTTTTGATAATAGAGTTTGATGATGAGCCCGGTCCATCAGAAGCTTCCTGTATATGCATTTTGGGCTGCAATTTAGAAAAGCAATTAAGCTTGTGATTAAAATTTGACATCTACAGGTTGTACGCACACATTCTCTCCATCACAGTGTGTGTTCTCAGCGTCGACAGGGAGACACTAATGGTGTGACAATATGAGTTAGAACTTTTGTGTGGGAACTTGATCTATTGACATTCTCAATGGACCGAATCATAGCTGGTTGTCCGTGTTTGTTTTTCTGAAGCCCTCAACGCAACCTAGGTCCCAAAAAGGCTTTAAAAAAACCCTAAAGAAGATGAACTTTTGGTTCATTTTATAATATAGTGGTACCTCTACCTAAGAACTTTTCTAGATAAGAACCAGGTGTTCAAGATTTTTTGCCTCTACTTAAGAACCATTTTCTACTTAAGAACCCGAGTCTGAGTGTATGGGAGTCGAGTGCTCCTCCTCGCTGCCTCAGAGTCCCTTCTTTTTTTTAAGTCTTAAAGTTTTATATTTTTTTTATTCTCATCACCTCACCTTCTTCCTTCAGCAGTGACTGTCCTCCTCCTCTTCTTCCTCCTCTTCCTCCCACACAAATTCCGAGCTTTTATTTCTTTCCTAATGGGTTTGCATGCATTATTTGCTTTTATATTGATTCCTATGAGAAAAATTGCTTCTAAAGAACTTTTCTACTTAAGAACCTGGTCATGTAACTAATTAAGTTCTTAAGTAAAGGTACCACAGTATATATCTGCAGCAAAGGAGTGTTCCCCTTCAGATTTTCATACCTTAACACGTGGACCTATTTGACTAATGCAGTGGTAGGATTCCATTTTTTTTACTACTGGTTCTGTGGGTGTGGTTTGGTGGCATGGTGTGGCTTGGTGGGCGTGGCAGGAGAAGGATACTACAAAATATCCATTCCCTCCTCACTCCAGGGGAAGGATACTGCAAAATATCCATTCCTTCCCCACTCCAGGGGAAGGATATTGCAAAATCCCCATTCCTTCCCCGCTCCAGGGGAAGGATACTGCAAAATCCCCATTCCCTCCCCACTCCCGGGGAAGGATATTGCAAAATCCCCATTCCCTCCCCACTCCAGGGGAAGGATACGGCAAAATCCCCATTCCCTCCCCACTCCCGGGGAAGGATATTGCAAAATCCCCATTCCTTCCCCACTCCAGGGGAAGGATACGGCAAAATCCCCATTCCCTCCCCACTCCCGGGGAAGGATATTGCAAAATCCCCATTCCCTCCCCACTCCAGGGGAAGGATGTTGCAAAATCCCCATTCCTTCCCCACTCTAGGGGAAGGATATTGCAAAATCCCGGTTTCTTCCCCACTCTGGAGTCAGCCAGAGGTGGTATTTGCTAGTTCTCCGAACTACTCAAAATTTCCGCAACTGGTTCTCCAGAATCAGGCAGTACCGGCTGAATACCACTTCTGACTAGATGGTTTTGTGGAGGACTCTGAATGAGAGCAAATGTGTTATTCTCATTTTGAATTAGGACACTTCTGGTGCACTTTTACTTATACACAAAGAATGGCTTGATGTATTCCTGGAATCATAGTGTAGATTGTTGTTCTTATGCAGAGTGTTTTAAACAAGAAAACAATAATGAATCCAAAGCTGACCAAGTGTATATAATTCACTCACTATTGATGTATCAAGGACTTAGTGAATAAGACCCCCAAAACACCAATGAATCTTTTAATATTCTGGTAAATTGTTCCGTTATGGCTGTGTTATTTCAGCAGAAAGAAGAGATTGTACAACCGTTGGTCTGCTATTATGCATGTCACCCCTAGTCCTTCTTTTCCCTAGACTTGATATACCCAATTCCTGCAACATTTGCATCCTTTCTAGAGTCTCAACATCTATTTTTTATTTATCATGGTGACCTTCAAGGATTAACCAGTTGGTAGCAAAGTGAACTTTGAATAGATGTACAAGATATAAAAAATATAGTGGAGAGTATAAGGAAAATTAAGAATACAAGGGTTAGAGAAATGAGAAGGAAAATATTACATAAGTGGTATTATACCCCTGTACAACTTGCACATATTTCTAAGAATGTTAAGGCACTCTGTTGGCATGGATGTATATGCATAAGTTTTGGGAGTGTCCGGTAGTACAGAAATTTTGGAAAGAGATGCAAGATGAGATTAATAGGATGCTGGATATAAAATGGGTAAATAATTGGTTGTGTCAAATAACAAATACAAAAATAGAATATACGCCAGAATTTTTTCTAAAAATGTAATTTAAGCTTGCATATTACAACAGCTGCAAGGATTGTATTTGCACAGAACTGGAAAAATCCGCAAATACCTGAAGACAATGAGATCATCAAGAAAATATACGATTGTGCAGAGATGGACAGATTGACAATGGAACTTAATAATCAAAAAGAATCGGACTACAGTGATCCCTCGAGTTTCGCGATCTCGATCTTCGCGAAACGCTATATCGCGATTTTTAAAAAAATATTAATTAAAAAAAAAAACACTTCCGCGTTTGGCTTCGGGAGTCAGCTGGGAAGCGGCGCAGCTGTTTTAAAAGGTCGCAGCCGGCCTGGGGGGCTTCCAGTTCGGGGGGGTGCTGGGAAGCCCCCCAGGCCGGCTGCGACCCTTTAAAACAGCCGCGCCGCTTCCCAGCTGAGTCCTGAAGCCAAACGCCAAAGGCGAACTTCCGCGTTTGGCTTCAGGAGTCAGCTGGGAAGCGGCGCGGTGGTTTTAAAAGGTCGCAGCCGGCCTGGGGGGCTTCCCAGCACCCCCCCGAACCCGGGTGGCCGGGCGAGCAGCGAGCGAACGGCGGGTGGCCGGGCGAAGGGCGGGCGAGCGGCGAACGGCGGGCGAGCGGGTGCTGGGGGGGTGGGGGCAGCCGACATTCAAAGCAATCTGTTGGCTTCCGCACTTTCGTCGCTCCCCACCTCCACCATCTGCGCATGCGCGGACATGAAAAAAAAGGGCGCGCATGCGCAGATGGTGTTTTTACTTCCGCAACCCTACATCGCGAAAAATCGATTATCGCGAGGGATCTTGGAACGGAACCCTCGCGATAATCGAGGGATCACTGTATTATGAAACCTGGACAAAATGGTACCAATGGACAAAAAAAAAGAAACTCAAAAGAAGCATTGAAATAAAACATCAAGAAATCTAAAAGTAATTAGAAGACAATGTCGATAGGAATGTATATACGATGTAGATTAATCTGTAAATATGACTATGTACTTTAAAAAAAAGGAAAAAATTAATAAATACATATTAAAAATAAAATAAAATGGGTAATTACAAAGAAGATGTCAGTACTAATAACGAGGAGGAATATGGGTGACGTCAGAGAAATTAAAGCAGCAGCTATAGAAAGCGCCCAAGCGGTCATAGTTTTAGGTTGGAAGGATGCAACAAAATGGACAATGCAAAACTGGTATCGGTACATGGTGGAACACATCCAATTTGAAATTATGGAAATTAAAAATGAATACGATCGATGAAAATAAAGTGGAAAAACTGATGGGAAGGTGGGTCAGAGAGGTTTTATGGCTAGTAGAATTCGAGACCAGGCCATAAAGAATAAATTGGCATCGCCTTACATTTTGGTAAATACGTTGATCATATGCTGCAATGTCTTACCAGTCAATGACTACTTCAGCTTCAACCGCAATAATGCAAGAGCACGCAACAGATTCAAACTTAATATGAACCGCGCCAAACTTGACTGTAAAAAATATGATTTCAACAATCGAGTTATCGAAGCGTGGAACTCATTACCCGACTCAATTGTGTCAACCCCTAACCCTCAACACTTCTCCCTTAGACTCTCCACGATTGACCTCTCCAGGTTCCTAAGAGGCCAGTGCACTGGTGTGCCTTTCATCCCCTGTCCAATTGTCTTTCCTTTCTCTCACTTATCATATATATTCTCTTCCTTTCATATATCCTCTCCTCTAAGTTCACTTTCACCCTCTTTTATATTATCACATGTCTATTTTCTTCCTATGTATTTATGTATTGGACAACTGAATGAATAAATAAATAAATAAATAAAAATGTTCCTGGTTTTAAAATATTATAAATTAGTACACACTCATTTGGTGGAGGGACCAAATGATTGTTGTTGGGTGGCGGGAGCACATTTCATTGTGCACTGTTTTGTGTTGTGTGTAGTCGCTTATATTATAAAAATCAATAAAATTTACATATATCATGGTGACCAAAACTGGTTGGAGTGAGAGAAAGAAGCACTGAGGTTTTCAGTGCATCGTGGCGACGATGGAGGTAAGAAACCAACGTTTGGAGGACAGACCAAAAAAAAAAGGCAAATGGTTCATTGTGTATGAAAGTGCTTTCTCGTAGAAACTTGTAAAGCAGAGGATCGGTTTGTCAAGAGCGGGTGATTTTGCATAAATGGCGGTTTAAGCTTTTATCTTAATGTCAGTGCTTTGTTCCGGCTGACCCTCTTTTGGATGAGAGCCCATCGAAGCTATTGTAGACTAAACAAAGCAATCCTTCCTTGCAAGAGGAGGAAATAGAGGAAGTGTTGTCAAAAGCCCCTTTGGATAGAAGCCCAGATGGCACAGAAGCAACGGCTGGGAGGGAGAGGAAACAATGAAGGGCCAAGTTCAGGAGAAGAAGGTGGCGATGGGGGGCAGGTGGATCGAAGGCCTCCTTCCCTCAGGAGGAGTCGCGCCAGGGCGTTTTGTTGAGGTGGCCTTTCCTAAATCTGCCAAGGTTGTTCCTCCTGCCAGGATAGAATGCTGAGCTCGGTCTCCAGGGTTTAAAACTGCAACCAAGGCCAGCCAAGTCCTCAAGATGTTGAAGAGCACCAGCTGGAGATAAGCATTCGTCTCATTTGCAGAGGTTGCTAGCTTCATGGCTTTCCAAATGGCTAACAGCAAAGTGGACCGAGACCAATTTTGAGTGGATAATAATTTTTTCCCCTTCCAGGAGAGAATCTGAACCTGAACCTGTTTCAACTCCTACCCTCAAGACGTCGCTACAGAGCACTGCACACCAAGACAACTAGACACAAAAACAGTTTTTTATTTTTTATTTATTTTTATTTATTAGATTTGTATGCTACCCCTCTCCGTAGACTTTTCCCGAACATCATCACTCTACTAAACAAATAATTTCCTCAACACTGTCAGACTTTTTACTAAGTCTGCACTTCTATTTCTACTAGTTTTTCTCATAATTCCTATCATCCTTTTCCTCCATTTAGGACTGTATGACTATAACTTGTTGCTTGTATCCTAAGATTTTTATTAATATTGATTGTTTCTTTTTTTTAATAAAGTATCTTTATTGTTTTCCAGAAATAAAACAGAAGAAAAGAAAAAAGAAAAAAAAGTAAAAGAATAAGGAGTAAAAGCAGTATTTCTCACATGTTTTGTTCTAGTTTAACAGATCTTAATCCATTTCTATTACCTTTCTGATACATTTCTTTATATTTTGTATATTTACATTTAATTATCATAAATAAATTTTACTAATTGATATAGAAAGAGATACATTGGGAAGAAAAAGAGTAATAAAAGTCATACTTCCTAAGGTAATTATTATCCTTCTTTTGTATACTGATACTTTGTATTGTTACATTTTCAGCCTTTGTTTCGAATCCATTCATGCCATTTTTCCCAAATTCGTTTAGATTTTTTACTTTCAATCCCCTTAATTGAATTTGTCATTTCATCCATCTCAATACATTTATATATTTTATCAATAATTAAGTTCTCTGATGGAGTTTGTTCATTTTTCCATGTTTGTGCCAATGAGATTCTGACTGCAGTGCTTATATGTGTTATGAGGAAGAGCGTTTGTTTGGTATAAGATCTTTTCCAAATTCCTAAGAGTAAACCTTCTGGTGTGTATTCTATCTTCTGTTTTGTTTCTTCATTGCTTAGTTGACCCCTATGACAATCATTAAGTGTTGCACCTCATGATCCTTGACAAATGTCTCTTTTTCTTTTATGTACACTGAGAGCATCTGCACCAAGACACATTCCTTGTGTGTCCAATCACACTTGGTCACTAAAAATTCTATTCTATTCTAATAAATATACTTTTCAAAACAGCCAAAATTTATGGAGCTTCCCAGGTCCCCTCAAGAAGGTTGAGCTCAAAAACTCACAATATCCCATTCCTCAGCCTGTGGGGAGGAGTAAGTGACTCCAGAGAAGGAATCAGGCCTGTGTTAATCCAAGACAAACTGTCCTTCTCTGCGCTAGGCTGCAACCTTTCTTTGTTCTAGTTTTCAGTCCCCTTGTCCTCCTGGTTGCTCTCTTCTGCACTTTCTCTAGAGTTTCAATGTCTTTTTTGTAGCGTGGTGGCTGGATGCAGTACTCTAGGTGTGGTCTAACTAAGGCTTTATAGAGTGGTATTAGTACCTCCGTAGACTATTTATCTCCTGCTGGTATGTAATCCACTGATGTGTATTCTCAGAGCCTTTATGTATCTAAGTCATCACACAGAAGCAATGGCCCTCTGGCAGATCTTTCTGTGGGAAGTTTATTCAAAGACACCATTTCCTCTTCAAAAAAAGAGAGAGCCTTCCAAGAATAGCCATAATTTCAGTTTACCCCAGGGGCTATCATAAAATACCTTAGATAAACAAATTTATTCTCCCTGGGATGTTTCTCATATGCCTGCGGTCTCCCAAGGAGAAATCATCCTTTGGAAATCAAAGGGGCCAGGGAGGAATGAAAGCAGGCTGGGAAACATTATTTTAGCAGAGGAAAAATAACACATGCTGAAGGCTTCGGGATGGCCCCATGCACGGTTAGAAAGATGCTACCACAGCGACATCTGAAGGTCCAGTGGAGAATCGTCGTTTTTAGGGCTGGATCTTCAGCTTCTAAATCTGAACTTCGGTCTTTTTAGAGCAGTGCTTCTCAAAGAGTGGGGCGGGCCCAGGGGTGGGCAGCAGGCAGGACGGGGTGGAATGCCGTTCCACCGGCGGAATTGAAGATACATGCACAGCTCCAGCTGATCGGCGGCTGTCACTTCCTGGATTACTGGTCTCGGCACAGCTCTTCTTTTTCCCCCTCCTGCTGCTGCTCGTCTGGGCTCCTTGCTTTTTTCCTCTTTCCTCCTTCCTGGCCTCGGACGAGCTTCCCTCTCTCCTGTTCGGCTCCTCTCCAGCCTCACGTGGCCACCTCCCGCCTGAGGTGCAGGTGGAAGCGGCGCTGGCAGCATTTATGCTTCTGGCAGCACCCATTTGCGTAGCTACCCAGCTTGAGGCGGGGGGGGACCCAAGGAGAGCGCGGGAAACACGAAGCAAATTGTCACCCCAGCAAGTGACACAGGTAAGGTTGTAAGTCGAGGACTTAACAGCTCACTTGAACAATGATGATCGTTCAAGCCACTCCCACCTAGTCACATGGGCGGCAAGCCACTCCTACCCAGTCACATGAGCATTAAGCCACACCCACAACATTAGCCACACCCACAGTGTGGCAGTAAAAATTTTGGCTGCCCATTACTGGGCGGGCCCAGTAGCATATTGAACAGGGATGAAAAGAAAGGAGGAGAGAGACAGAGATAATGAGATAAACGGAAGTCTCCCAAAAGCTAAGACAAGGAAATTGGATGAAGCGTATATAGCACTTGGCTTCACTGTGACAACTCATGTTGTGACTGTACATCTTCACTGTAGCTGATGTTGGAGCAGAAAGCTCTCTCTCCCTCCCTCCCTCCCTATTCCTCTCTCTCTATTTCTCTATTTCTACTTTTCTCTTTTTCTTTCTCTCTCCTTCCCTCCCTAACTATTTCTCTATTTTTCTTTTCTTTCTGTTTTTTCTATTTCTCTCCTTCCCTCTCTCTCTCTCTCCTCTATTTCTCTATTTCTATCTTTCTCTTTATTTCCATTTTTCTCTCTTTTTCTTTCTTTCTCTCTTCTTCTCTTTTTTCAATTTCTCTCTCCTTCCCTCCCGCTCTCGCTACTTCTATTTCTTTTTCTATTTCTCTCTTTCTCTTTGTCTCTCTTTTTCTATTTCACTCTCCCTCTCTTCCCATTTTTCTCTCCCCCTCTCTATTTCTCTATTTCTCTCACTCTCAATTTCTCTCTCTCTCTCCCTCTCCCTCTGTGTGTGTGTATCAACAAGGAGCAAAGGAAGGCATCTCAATGCAAGTATTTTTCATTCCCCAGACCCTGTTGCTCTAGGCAACCAGCTTGAGTGGGCTATTGTCTCTAACCTTAAAAACTGATTATAGGGTACTTCACTGCCTCATACTGACTTAAAGAGGATTAGAAGGTGGTGTAAAGCTGGCTTAGGGACTATGTTCACAAAGCCTCAAAGGCATCTGCAGATTTCCTTGTTCAAGGAGTGATTAACTTATTTAGCAATTGGTGTGTGTGCAGGGAGAAGAAGGGGGGGGGAGAAGAACTCATAACATGGCAATACCAGCCAGCTGGCAATTAGAGGACGTGGTTCTCACTGGTGCATGTCAAAGTGAAGACAGAGGATGCCTTGATCTCGGTGGGAAGAAGTTTGTACCTGAAGGATGGGAAGAATTTTCACTTGAAGACGGGGCTTGTAGTAAATTGGAAGAAAGCAAAGCAGAACTGTCGCATTTAGTGTTGAGATTCCTCCTCCTCCTCCTCCTTCCTTAAATCTCATCCCCTTCTAGTATTGATGATGGTTTCTAGTTGGGTCCCTATAATCATCACCCTCCTCCTCCTCCTCCTCTCTTCTTCTTCTTCTTCTTCTTCTTCTTCTTCTTCTTCTTCTTCTTCTTCTTCTTCTTCTTCTTCCTCCTCCTCCTCCTCCTCCTCCTCCTCCTCCTCCTCCTCTTCAATACATTTGGCCAATAAAGAATTCTATTCTATTCTATTCTATTCTATATAAAATTACAACTAAAAATCCCCATAGTGAAAAACCAACCAAACAGATTCAGACATCATGCACCAGACATTCATTCATTCATTGGGTGGGGAAAGGTATTAAAATTTTGATGGCCCAAGGCCTGCTGGCAAAGATGGGTCTTTAAATTTTTATGGAAGGCAGGGAGAGTAGAGACAGCACGGATCTCTGGGGAGAGCTCATTCCATAGCGCCGGGGCCACCACAGAGAAGACTCTTCCACTAGGCCCCGCCAGATGACATTGTCTGGCTGACGGGACCTGGAGAAGGCCGACACTGTGGCACCTGACCGGCCACTGAAGCAGAAGACGGTCCCATAAGTAATCTGGTCCAAGGCCATGTAGGGCTTTATAGGTCATAGCCAACACTTTGAATTGTGTTTGGAGACTAATCGGTAGCCAGTGCAGCCCGCGGAGTGCTGTACTGACGTGGGCATATCTCAAGAGGCCTGTAATTGCTCGCTTGGCTGCGTTCTGTACTACTTGCAGTCTCCAAACTGTTCTGTCGGGCTCACTGGTAGAATCCTCCCAAAAATTCACAGGTACAAATTTCAGACACACACACCTTTGAAAATTCAGAGCAATGTTCTTTATAACGAAAAGTCACTTAAACCAAGCCCTCTTTTTGTATAGCAAAGAGCACTCGTCTCCAAACAAACTGGTAATTTGTACAAGTCCCTTATCAGTTCTGAGATACTTAGCTTGCAGCTGTGAGGCAATTCACAGTCCTTCTTCTTTCACAAAGTGAAACACACTTTGCTCTGGTTTAGTTTCCAAGCGGGGAAAAATCAGCACACAAAAAGTCAAAGTCAGTAAAGCAGTCACGAAACACAACGATCAGATAATCCTCCACAATAGCCAAACCCACAGGCTGCTATTTATAGCAGCCTCACTAATTACCACAGCCCCACCCAACCACAGGTGGCCTCATTTTCTTTGATAATAATCTCTCAGTTGTTGTTGCCTATGCATCGCTCTCCGCATGCGTGGCTGTATCATTAACTCTTGTTCTGAATCCAAGGAGGAGCTAGATAATTGATCTCCTTCTGAGCTGTCTGCCCCCCTCTCCTCCTCCCTGTCACTCATGTCTTCTTGGTCAGAGGAGCCTTCATCAGCAGATTCCACCGGGGGCAAAACAGGCCTGCAGCATGTGGATGTCTCCCCCACATCCACAGTCCTTGGGGCAGGAGCTGGGCCAGAGCTAACCACAACACAAACACTATTCAAAGGTAGCCCCTTGTAGAGAGCATTGTAGTAGTCAAACCTCGAGGTGATATGGACATGAGTGACTGTGAGTAGAGACTCCGTCCAGGTAGGTCCATAACTGGCGCACCAGGCGAACCTGGGCGATTATAGCAACTGATCATGGGTTAGATTTCAGAGGATTAATCCTAGTTACCATCAAGAATCTCTTTTTCCCTAAATAAAAAATATAGAAGAATATTTGCACTGCCTTGTAACAACAGCTGGGAGCAAGAGAAGATACCAGGAGCGGGTTCTTTTGTGTATCTGGGGTTTAAGTGCTGTAATTAAATTACATCCATAATGCATAGCGTTTGCCTTGTAATACATTATTAATAATAACAACACCGGCTTGTAAGGTCCATCCTCAAAACATAAGCTTCCTTGAGATGCTTCATTGGTCTGTTCACACACAATTTTCATACATCTCTAAAGATTACCATTTTAACAGCTTTGGGTATGGATACTGCCAGGCAGTTAGAGCTGACAGTGCATAAATCTATTTCCTTAAACACTCAATTTTCTTATGGCAGTGAAATCAATTTGAATCTGTCTGGATTTTATTCTAAAGTCTATTAATGCCTCCTTCCTCTCTCTCCCCCTCTCTCTTTTTCATCTCTCTTTCAACCACCTCGCTTTTTTCAGGAATTTAATTCGACGGGCATAAAGAGATGGTCAACTGATGCAACCTTTCTTTTATATCTTTATCGCTAACAAAACTTGGGTGGATGAAAACTGATCAAGGAGAGATTCAACCTGGAAATAAGGAGAAATTTTCCGACAGTGAGAACAATCAACCAATGGAACAGAAGTTGCCTTCGGAAGTTATGGGAGTTATATCCCTGGAAGCTTTCAAGAAGCTTTCAAGCTTTCTGCTCTGGCAATCTCACACTATTTACCAGAGCTTACAAAACTTTTGCCAGACCCATCCTCGAATACAGCTCATCTGTTTGGAACCCATATCACATTTCAGACATTAACACCCTTGAAAATGTTCAAAGATACTTCACAAGAAGAGCCCTTCATTCCTCCATTCGAAACAGAATACCCTACGAAACTAGACTTACAATCCTGGGTCTTGAAACTACGACGCCTTAAACTTGATCTAAGTATTGCCCACAAGATCATATGCTACAATGTCCTGCCTGTCAAAGACTACTTCAGCTTCAACCACAACAACACAAGAGCACACAACAGATTCAAGCTTAATATTAACCGCTCCAAACTTGACTGTAAAAAATATGACTTTAGTAATCGGGTTGTCGAAGCGTGGAACTCATTACCGGACTCTGTAGTATCATCCCCTAACCCCCAACATTTTACCCTTAGACTATCCACGGTTGACCTCTCCAGATTCCTAAGAGGTCAGTAAGGGGCGTACATAAGTGCACTAGAGTGCCTTCCATCCCCTGTCCTATAGTCTCTCCTATATCTCCTATTTCTTCCCTACTATATCCTCTAAAACCTTGGGTATTATTGTGTATTGGACAAAATTAAAAAAAGAAAGAAAACAGACTGGACTGACATCTGTCAGAAATGGTGTAGGGTCTCATACTTGGGCAGTTGGACTAGATCAGTGTTTCCCAACCTTTTTTGAGCCGCGGCACATTATTCATATTTTCAAAATCCTGGGGAACATTGAAAGGGGGGGGGGGCGGGCTAAAGAAAAGTTTGGACAAAAAAACCCCTCTCTCTTCCTCCCTTTCGCTCTATTTCTCCCTCTTTCTCTCTTTTCCTTCCTTCCCTTCTTTCTCTCTCTCCATCTGTCTTTCTTTCTTCCTCTCTTTTTTGCTCTCTTTCTCTCTCCCTCCTTCCCTTCCTCTGTCTTTCTCTCTCCCTTGCTCTCTCTCTCTGTCTTTCTTGCTATCTCTTTCTTGCTTTTTTCTCTCTCTCTTTCACTGTCTTGCTATATGTCTCTTTCTTTCTCTTTGCCTCTCTTGCTATCTCTCTTTCCTTCTCTTTCTCCCTCTCTCTGCCTCTCTTGCTAAGTCTCTCTTTTTCTCTTGCTATGTCTCTCTTTCTTTTTCTCTCTCTCTGCCTCTCTTGCTATGTCTCTCTTTCTCTCTCTCTTTCTCTGCCTCTCTTGCTGTCTCTCTTTCTTGCTCTGTCTCTCTGCCTCTCCTGCTATGTCTCTCTTTCTCTCTCTCTCTGCCTCTCTTATATGTCTCTCTTTCTTTCTTTCTCTCTCTCTCTGCCTCTTTTGCTAAGTCTCTCTTTTTCTCTTGCTATGTCTCTCTTTCTTTTTCTCTCTCTCTGCCTCTCTTGCTATTTCTCTTTCTCTCTCTTTCTCTGCCTCTCTTGCTGTCTCTCTTTCTTGCTCTGTCTCTCTTTCTCTGCCTCTCTTGCTATGTCTCTCTTTCTCTCTCTCTCTGCCTCTCTTATATGTCTCTCTTTCTTTCTCTTTCTCTCTCTCTCTACCTCTCTTGCCAAGTCTCTCTTTTTCTCTTGCTATGTCTCTCTTTCTTTTTCTCTCTCTGCCTCTCTTGCTATGCCTCTCTTTCTCTGCCTCTCTTGCTGTCTCTCTTTCTCTGCCTCTCTTGCTATGTCCCTCTTTCTCTCTCTCTCTCTTGCTATGTCTCTCTTTCTCTCTCTCTCTGTCTCTCTTGCTATGTCTCTCTTTCTTTCTCTTTCTCTCTCTGCCTCTCTTGCTAAGTCTCTCTTTTTCTCTTGCTATGTCTCTCTTTCTTTTTCTCTCTCTCTGCCTCTCTTGCTATTTCTCTTTCTCTCTCTTTCTCTGCCTCTCTTGCTGTCTCTCTTTCTTGCTCTGTCTCTCTTTCTCTGCCTCTCTTGCTATGTCTCTCTTTCTCTCTCTCTCTGCCTCTCTTATATGTCTCTCTTTCTTTCTCTTTCTCTCTCTCTCTACCTCTCTTGCCAAGTCTCTCTTTTTCTCTTGCTATGTCTCTCTTTCTTTTTCTCTCTCTCTGCCTCTCTTGCTATGCCTCTCTTTCTCTGCCTCTCTTGCTGTCTCTCTTTCTCTGCCTCTCTTGCTATGTCCCTCTTTCTCTCTCTCTCTCTTGCTATGTCTCTCTTTCTCTCTCTCTCTGTCTCTCTTGCTATGTCTCTCTTTCTCTTTCTCTCTCTGCCTCTCTTGCTAAGTCTCTCTTTTTCTCTTGCTATGTCTCTCTTTCTTTCTCTCTCTCTCTCTGCCTCTCTTGCTATGTCTCTCTTTTTCTCTCTCTCTGCCTCTCTTGCTATGTCTCTCTTTCTCTCTCTCTTTCTCTGCCTCTCTTGCTGTCTCTCTTTCTTGCTATGTCTCTCTTTCTCTCTCTCTCTGCCTCTCTTATATGTCTCTCTTTCTTTCTTTCTCTCTCTCAATTGACCGCCACGTCAGGGCTCCCGCTTGCAGTCAGCTGAGAGAGAGCGCTCCCTCTCGCCGCCGCCCGGAGCTCCCTCTCGCCGCAGCCATCTCCCTGCGACTGCCTGTGGCCGCTGCAGCCCCCCCTCCCACCGGGCCACAAAGGACATTTGCCGCCGACGCCAGTGAAGCTTCAGCTGGGCGGGGCGCTGCCGGTACTTCCCTCCTGGGGCTCCCGCTCGCAGCTGTCCCCCGGCTTCTGCTCGATGCCGCGGTTTTCGGCGCTGTCCTGCTGTGCCCCAAAGAAGGAAGGCGGGAAAAAGGCGAGAAGAATGGAGCTCTCCTCCTTCCTGCCTTCCGTCTTTGGGGCCCAGCAGGACAGCGCCGAAAACCGTGGCATCGAGCAGGAGCCAGGGGACAGCTGCGAGCGGGAGCTCAGTGCAAGGAGCCGCTGACTGCGGGCCCCAATTTGCCCGGGGCCCGGTAGCGCGCTCCCTGTAGTACCCGTCTATCGGCGGCCCTGGCTTTGCGCCATGAAGAGAAAACGGCAGCAGGGAAAAGTCGGCCGTTTTCTCTTCATGGCGCAAAGCCACACAGTCCCGGACTCTCGGATTCCTCGCCCCAAGGCAGGAGGCGGTGGCGGAGAAGAGTGGGCGGATCGGGCAGGCAATGGGGCAGGACGGAGAAGCCAGGGGCGCATTTGGCCGGAGGCACCGTGGGGAGCAGGGGCAGGGTGGTGCGGCAGTAGGAGTAAAGGGAGCCGCGGCTGCCCCTGCCTCCCCACGGTGCCTCCGGCCAAACGCGCCCCTGGCTTCTCCGCCCTGCCCCATTGCCCACCCGATACACCCACTCTCCTCCGCCGCCTCTCGCCGCGGCACACCTGACAGTGTCTCGCGGCACACCACTGTGCCGCGGCACACCGGTTGGGAAACGCTGGACTAGATGACTTACATGATCCTTTCCAACTCTGGTAATCTGTTAGAAAGGAGAAGGTACAGTGGTACCTCATGATACGAACCCTTCATCATATGAACAACCCGAGATACGAACCCGGGGTTTAGAAATTTTTTGCCTCTTCTTACGAACTTTTTCCGTCTTACGAACCCGCCGCCGATAAGCCCCACTGCCCGGATGTCACTTTTTGAAACAGCCGGGGGGCTTCTCGGCATCCTCCTGAACCCGAACACCAAACCCAAACTTCTGGGTTCGGCAATCAGGAGGCCGCCAAGAAGCCCCCCGGCTGTTTCAAAAGGTGACAGCCAGGCAGCAGGGCTTCTCGGCGACCACCCGAACCCGAACTTTTGCCGAACTTCCTGGTTCGGCATTGGGAGAATGCTGAGAAGCGCCTGGCTGTTTCAAAAGGTGACAGCCGGGTGCCGGCGTTTTTTTTTTCATTGCATGCATTAATTCATTTTACATTGTTTCCTATGGGAAACAATGTTTCGTCTTACAAACTTTTCGCCTTACGAACCTCCCCCGGGAACCAATTAGGTTCGTAAGACGAGGTATTACTGTATTTCCCAGCCAGTGTGACTTTGCTGAGGATTATGGATGTAGAAGTCTACCCATTTGGGAGTTAACACGATGCTCAAAGATGGTTCTGAATTTCCTCAACATGCTGATCTCCCTCTCATGATCATCTCAGACTAGCGCACAAAAGGAGGAACTTGTGTCAAGAATAGGAGAGGATGGAAACACACTGTACTTTATCAATGAAAGGGCCTAGAATTTAACAACACCTGTGCTTCCAGGTGACACCTTCTTAATAATAACAACAGAGTTGGAAGGGACCTTGGGGGTCTTTTAGTCCAACACCCTGCTTAGGCAGGAGACCCTACACTACTTCAAATGGATGGTTATCCAACACCTTCTTAATTGTTCTCACTGTCAGGAAATTCCTCTTTAGTTCCAAGTTGCTTCTCCCCTTGATTAATTAGCATAAAACTTATCAGGAAAGACTTAATGACCTCAATCTGTATAGTTTGGAGGACAGAAGGGAAAGAGGGGACATGATTGAAACATTTAAATAGGTTAAAGGGTTAAATAAGGTTCAGGAGAGAAGTGTTTTTAATAGGAAAGTGAACACGAGAACAAGGGGGCCACAATCTGAGGTTAGTTGGGGGAAAGATTAGAAGTAACATGAGAGAATATTATTTTACTGAAAGAGTAGTAGATCCTTGGAACAAACTTCCAGCAGACGTGGTTGGTAAATCCACAGTAACTGAATTTAAACATGCCTGGGATAAACATATATCCTTCCTAAGATAAAATACAAGAAATAGTATAAGGGCAGACTAGATGGACCATGAGGTATTTTTCTGCCGTCAATCTTCTATGTTTCTAGTTTCCACCCATTGCTTCTTGTTCGATCCTCAGGTGCTTTGGAGAATAGGTTGAATCCTTCTTGGTGGCAACCCCTGAGATATTGGAAGACTGCTATCATGTCTGCTCTGGTCCTTCTTTTCATTAAACTAGACATACCCAGTTCCTGCAACTGTATGAAGATATCTTTTAGCCTCTAGTCCCGTAATCCTTTGTTGATCTTCTCTGCACTCTTTCTAGAGTCTCAATATCTTTTTTACATTATGGAGACCAAAACTGAATGCAGTATTCCAGGTGTGGCCTTACCTAGGCCTTATAAAGTGGTATTAACACTTCACGTGATCTAAATCTAAATTCTTAATTCTACTTAAGCTATTTTGATCCCGAGGTTAATGTTAATGGGTTTCCCCGTTCTGCTGTTCTAATTCCATCCATTTAGAACAAAATGGAAAAGAGGTCCATACTGAGAAGATCATTCTTGGAAAGGTTTCTTCCAACCAGAAAAAAGCATCTCCGTATCTCTGCCACGGAGCCATGGAAAATGCTCTGAGTCTTTTCCGCTACTATCAATCTGATTGGACCATTTTTATTCTCCAGAGGAAGCCAGTTACGGGATTTAAAAAGATCCATAGATCATGCTGCCTCATTAATTTTCCATTTGGACTCTGGTGTCAGAATGAAGTTGTATTAAGCCATTGCCTGGAGTAATTCTCAGTGGCAGACAAATGCAGCCCGATTCTCCTTTTACATTTTTCATCCTCTCTCTAGAAAAATTGTGATTATTATTATTTTTTGGTTTCCAGCGGAGAACCTGCCATGCCATTAATGGATCTTTAAAAAAAATATATTGAAGGCCTCTTTGTGGCTTTCATGATGGACCCCACCCTATTCCTTGACATCTTCAAGGGCAAAGAGTCTTCTGAATGGATGCTTATTTTGAAGAATAAATGCATTGCCTTAAAAATAATTAAAAAACAGAAAGGAATGTGAGTTGAGAAGAGGAGAAGGCAAAAAAGAAAGAAAGAAAAAGAAAGAAAGAAAAGGAAAGAAGGAAGGAGGGAAGAAAGAAAGGAAGAAAGAAAGGAAGAAAGAAAGGAAGAAAGAAAGGAAGAAAGAAAGGAAGAAAGGAAGAAAGAAAGAAAGAAAGAAGATTGAACTTAGAAATAAGGAGGCATTTCCTGAGAGTGACAACAATTAATCAGTGGAACATCTTTATTTTTAATTTTTTTAAAATTTACTTTATCAAGCATGTATAAAATAACGGAAGTATAAATGTGTTTACGAACACATGAAATTGATACAAATAAATGGGGACATTAGAACAGGGACGCTAGGCACAATGGTGTGCTTATGCATGCCCCTTAAAGACCCCTTAGGAATGGGGTGAAGTCAACAGTAGAAAGTCGAAGGTTAAAGTTTTGAGGGTTTGGAGAAGAAACCACAGAGTCGGGGGTAGCATATTCAAGGCATTGACCACTCTGATGCTGTAGTCATATTTTCTGCAATTGAGTTTGGAGCAGTTTACCTTACGTTTGTATCTATTGTGTGCTCGTGTATTGTGGTTGAAGCTGAAGTAGTCATTGACAGGTAGGACCTTGTAGCAGATAAATTTATGTACTACGCTTAGGTCAGACCGAAGGTGGTGCAGTTCTAAGTTGCCTAAGCCCAAAATTTCAAGCCTGGTGGCATAAAGTATTCTGCTGTGAGCGGAGGAGTGGAGGACACTTCTAGTGAGATATCTCTGGACTCGCTCAATTTTATTAATATTCCGATATGCAGTGCGGCTCCCAGGCAGATGAGCTATATTCAAGAATTGGTCTTACCTACAGAAGTTGTAGGAGCTTCATCACTGGAGGCTTTCAATAATAAACCAGACAATGCCCAGGATGATATAAGGCAGTGATGGAGAATCTTTTTTGGGTTTTTCATGTGAAAAAGAGTTCCAAATTATTATTACAGTCATAGACCAAAACAAATAAAAACACTCAGTGAATTACACAATCAAAAGTTGTAGGATAAAATGATAAAAAGCAGATATGCTCACCAATTGTCCTTGGGGATCTTGAGCAGAAAGAGAAGGCAAAACTCTCCCTTTCCCTTGACCCCCAACAAATGGTACCCAAGGGAATCCTGTCTGCCTCGGCACTTGGACATCCATTTCAATAACCCCTATGATACACTTGGCATCCATGAATTGTCTAATCCTGCCTTGAAACTATCAAGACTGACAGCTGTCACGACCTCTTCTGGAAGGGAATTCCATCAACCAAGGACCCTCTGGGTGAAGAAATATTTCCCTTTGTTTGTCCTCGCTTTCTTACCTATGAGCTTTAGGGAGTGTCCCCTCTTCCTAGTATTGTGTGGAGAAAAGAATTTTTCTCTATCCACCTTTTCTATCCTATGTGTGATTTTATACACTTCGATCAAGTCACTTCTTTAAACGCGGTCTTTCAAGTCTGAAGAGACCAAGGCATTGCAACCTGGTTTCATAAGGGAGGGGCTCCATTTCCTTGATCATTCTTGTTGCCCTTTTTAGCACCTTTTCCAGTTCCATTATATAAAATGCATTTCCGGTTTGCCCATTGTGCTGTTTTTTGCACTCCGGGGCTTCAGGAAGCTTCCCTGAACCCTCCAGAGTGCAAAAACAGCACAACAGCAAACTGGAAGTGCATTTTTCTGAAATTCCGGTTTGTCCGTTGGGGGATAACTTCCCTGAAGCATGCAGAGGGCGAAATGGCCTTTTCCAAGGCCAAAAATCAGCTGGACAACACACACATGTGCACTGGAGCTGAAACATGGCAAAGTGTCATGTGCCTTTCAGTATGGTTCCGTGTGCCCCGTGCCATAGGTTCACCATCATGGATATTAGGTCTCCTGCCAGAAGTAGAGGGTTGGAATAGAAGACCTCCGCGGTCCCTTCCAACCCTACAATTCTACATTTTATGCGTGAACCAATCGGTCAATAGATGGAAATTGCTTTCGTTCCTTTGGGGCGCCAGAGAACAAACTGAAAACGCTCCTGCTGACAGATCGTGGGTTCTGCCACGAAACCTTGGGCCTTCCCCTTAGCGTTTCTCAGAGATGCTTCTCTGGTGTCTCTTAACAGCTAAGTCATGTGGAGATGCATTCCAGCTCCTTGTACAGCAGTAGACCAGTGTCGGGGGACTGACCTTTTACTGCCCTTAAGCTTATTGCTATCCCGTCTGAGCGCCTGCTGAGAACAGCTAAGTTAAACATCATAAATCCTGGCTCCAAAGGATTACTTTGTGCTTTTCACTAACAATCTTCTGCAGGGATATCAGGCTTGAAAGAGTCATAAATCATCCACAGAACATCTGCCTAACAAGGGGGTAACTTGGAATTGATTCTCTAGGCTTAAGTGATCAGAGAGAGAGAGAGAGCAAGAGACAGAGAGCAAGAGACAGAGATACACCTAGAGAGAGAGCAAGAGAGAGAGTGAGAAAGAGAGAGCAAGAGAGAGGGAGAGATAGAAAGAGAGATAGCAAGAGAGAGAGAGAGCGAGAGAGAGAGAGATATCTCAAACTGACTATATTCACTTCATAAAGCTAGTAAGAAAAACAGGGTGAGCAACAGATTAGGATATTTGCTTGATGGAGCTTGTTGTTGAAAACAGTGTCATTGCTTAAGGAAGGCAAGATAATAAATGTTGTAAACCACGAGGGAAGTACTTGGCGATCTCTCCAGCAGGTACCTGTCTTGTCTCAGCAGGCACCAACATCTGGTTGATAATGAGGTCACCTAGTTGGATTTTCTTCGATTTGCATCCTATACTTGGTGACCCCATGGACACACATGGATACAAGCATGGAATTGTCCTGGTCACAACAGAGAGCCTGGAAGTTTGAATTCTTAACATTTGGAGAATTATAGATTATGATCGTGTTTTGCATTGACGCCCTTTGTAGTATCCCTAGGTCACATAATCAAAATTCTGACGCTTTCCCAGTGACTCATATTTATGACAGTTGCAGCATCTTGGGGTCACAGGATCTCCATTTGTGACCTCCTGCTCAGCAAAATCAATGGGGAAAGCCATATTCACGTAACAACAGCATTATTTATTTACTAACTGCAGTGATTCACTTAACAACTGGGACCAGCAGTCATAAAATGGGGCAAAACTCACTCAATAAATGTTACATAGAAACATAGAAGATTGACGGCAGAAAAAGACCTCAGGGCCCGTCTAGTCTGTCCTTATACTATTTTCTGTATTTTATCTTAGGATGGATATATGTTTATCCCAGGCATGTTTGCATTCAGTTACTGTGGATTTACCGACCACGTCTGCTGGAAGTTTGTTCCAAGCATCTACTAATCTTTCAGGAAAATACTGTAATATTTTCTCACGTTGCTTCTGATCTTTCCCCCAACTAACCTCAGATTGTGCCCCCTTGTTCTTGTGTTCACTTTCCTATTAAAAACACTTCCCTCCTGAATCTTATTTAACCCTTTTAACATATTTAAATGTTTCGATCATGTCCCCCCTTTTCCTTCTGTCCTCCAGACTATACAGATTGAGTTCATTAAGTCTTTCCTGATTAAGTTTTATGCTTAAGACCTTCCACCATTCTTGTAGCCCACCTTTCGACCCGTTTAATTTTGTATGTTTCACTATGTTTCACTTAGACTGGACAATTGTCCAGGATGGTATAACATTTTGGGCTCAGTTGTGGTCGTATCTTGAGGACTAACTGCATGAAGATACATCACCAGAGGGGAGGTGTTTTGAGAAGTGGAGAAACTCTTCAATTGCCTTTAGCCCACGGCGCTTGGCGGGCAATCAGCGATCCATTGACTTCAGTCCTGACTCCTTTTGATAGACCGTTGTGATTAGAAATGTGGCTGGGAGGTCAGTAATAGTTCAGCACTCCTTTCCATCCACATCGCTCCTGTCACACAGCCCACTGCACTGCGCCGCACTGCTGGATTAAAAAATGAAGCCAGTCGGAAGTAATGTGATTGGCTGCTCAATTTCAGTCTCAAAAGAAGATTCATTGAGGTGAAACAGAGTCGAAGAGGCCCTGAAGATGCAGGGAGCCAAGGAATTAGGTTGGGCTAATAAAATAATATTTGCATCCCCACTGATTTGAGTTGCTGGGATCGGTAGGATTGGAAGAGGAGGGTTTTATATGTATGCACGTATATAAGCATTCGACTGAGTAGACTATGACTGCATTGCTTCGAGCATAGCATTTGGCTTGGCAATCTTTCTCTGTTCAAGCATCAGCATTTGGACATATCTGCTGAATTTAGAGTAGCAGCCTTTTGATATGGTTCATCCCCAAACACTGAGTCTTTTGGAGAATTAACTTGGGGTCTTCACCAAGTAGGCCCAACTCTTTACAATGAAGGATTGCTGACATTCTCTGTTCTTTAAATAAGTCTATTGTGTCTTCCTTCTGGTTAGGGGAGAACATGGACTCAAAACTTTGAATGAAGCAGGAATATTTTGAGAATGGATCCGGAATCTGGTTGGCATACTGCATTAAGATTTTAATACCTTATTTTACTGCACCAAAGGAGATAGAAGTCAATGTCCTTTTCTTTTCTTTTTCCCTTGCTTTCCCCCACAATCCACTTATCTTTTTCCTTCCCTAATTTCCCTAATTTTTGCTTTTGTATTTTTTTTGTATATCATATTATAAATTAATAAAACACTAAATACCGAAATCTGGTTGGCATAGAGCCCAGAAACACCCTGTGATAAAGTCCTTTTGAACTACGTTAGGAATAACTGCACATCTGTACAGAGTCCATTGTGTGCATGGCCCTAAAGTAAAGTGACCAGATTTTTACAGTGGTAAAGGAGGACACCCTTGACCGGTGGATGGGAGGGCAAAAAAATTATCTTTCTTTTTTTCTCTCTCTCTCCGTCCCTCCCTTTCTTTCTCTTGCTCTCTCTTCTTTACGCATAGATTAAAATGAAATTTTGTTGCGTACTGCTTTCAAAAGAACTCAAGGGCAACTCTTCCCACTGTTACCCTCCCCCCCTTTTTTTCTGCCTTCCATCCTTCTGAGGTGGGTAAAATGAGGACCCAGATTGTTGGGGGGGAGGCAAGATGATTATTCTTAGGCCTTGTTGGGGGGCAAGATAATTATTATTGTTGGGGGGGGGTGCAACGCTTTCTCCTTCCTCCCTAGCAAAAGAGAAAGACAGAAAAACAGCCCCCTTTTATCCTCGGTTTTGCCAATGCTATCGATTATGGAGTCATTACCAGACTCCATAGTGTCATCCCCAAATCCCCAACACTTTACCCTTGGATTATCCACGGTTGACCTATCCAGACTCCTAAGAGGTCAGTAAGGGGCGAGTACAAGTGCACTAGAGTGCCTTCCGTCCCCTGTCCTATTGCTCTCCTATATCTCTTCTTCTATTCTTTCATTGATATATTCTATTCCTATAACTTCTCTTCTCTTCTTTCTTAGATATATTTTATTATGAGTATCTCCTCTATAACAGTGTTTCCCAACCTTGGCAACTTGAAGACATTTGGACTTCAACTCCCAGCATTCCCCAGCCAGCAAATGCTGGCTGGGGAATTCTGGGAGTTGAAGTCCAGATATCTTCAAGTTGCCAAGGTTGGGAAACACTGCTCTATAACCTTCATCGTGTATTTTACTATGTATATACCCACTAAAACCCTCATTATGTATTGGACAAAATCAATCAATCAATCAATTAATCAATAAATGCCCACCCTCACCCCCCACGACTTTTTTTTTAACCTTTAAATATGCCCTCTCTCTCCTCCCGAGGGTTTCATCAATGGAGAGGACGTCGGTTGCGGAGTCAATTGCTCCTTGAGCTCCCATTTTCCTCACAACCGCCCCTTTCTCCCCCCTCAAAAACCCCAAATAAACCCTAAGCCTCCCTTGAATAAGGGAGAGGGGTCCCATTTCTTAGACTGGGGATGGGGAGGCAGTGGTGGAGGCTGGAACGACGGCACCCCCCTCACCCCCCAAGCAGCCAAGTTATTCGTCGTCCGTCCGTTCCCCGTCCCCCCCCGTCACGAATCCCCAGAAGAGCAGCCGTCGGCACTGCCTGATGGGAAACCCAGGCACCGAGTCGCCTTCGAGGCCGCTACCGCCGGTCTCATACCAACTCTTTGGAGAGCGCGCGCGCGCCGCGCCGCTCCGCCCCCCCTTCACCTCACCTCAGGGCTTTAGGACAGTACAGAAGGGAGCATTCTCTAGAGAGCACGCGCGCGCGACGCCCCGCCCCTCTCTTCACCTCACCTCAGGGCTTTAGGACAGTACAGAAGATAGCATTTACTGACAGGGGAATTCTGGGAGTTGAAGTCCAAATATCTTCAAGTTGCCAAGGTTAGGAAACACTGCTCTAGAGAGCACGCGCGCGCGACGCCCCCCCCTTCACTTCACCTCAGGGCTTTAGGACAGTACAGAAGGCAGCATTGTCTCAGCCAGTGTTTCCCAACCTTGTCAACTTGAAGATATCTGGACTTCAACTCCCAGAATTCCCCAGCCAGCAAATGGGAGTTGAAGTCCAGATATCTCCAAGTTGACAAGGTTGGGAAACACTGCTTTAGAGAGCACACGCGCGCGACGCCCCCGCCCCCCCCCTTTCACCTCACTTCAGGGCTTTAGGACAGTACTGAAAAAGAGTAATAATCTTCCTCCTCCTCCCTTTTTCCCCCCTGAGAGGGTGGGGGGGTGGGGGGGTTTGCTCTAAATTTCTTGGAAGGACCAATGAAGCCAATGAACAATTAAAAAATGAACATTTATTGGACTTTTGCAAAAGGGCATGGACATATAATTTCTCCTCCCTCCCTGCCTCCATTTCTCCTTCCTTCCTTCCTTCCTTCCTTCCTTTCTCCTTCCTTCCTTCCTTCCTTTCTCCTTCCTTCCTTCCTTCCTTCCTTCCTCCTTCCTTCCTTCCAACCTCCGCAGGCCGGTCATAGACACTTTGCCCAGGTCTGCCCTAGAGCGAGAGATTAGAAATCAATTCTCTTGGGTCCACAGCATTACAACCCATTACAACCCATCTATAAAATAGGTGGAGTTTATTATGAGTTGAGTTACAGCCCTGTTGTTGTTGTTGTTGTTGTTGTTGTTATTAAATGTAAAAAACAGTTGTAAGTTGCTTTTCTCCATGCCATTGTAACTTTGAACGGTCACTAAATTAGTCGAGGAATACCTGTACAAAGAGCAGCAACAATTGATCTCACTTCCCTTAAACCTCCCACCACCACCAACTCTCCAGCGATTACAACTCAAATCTCATCCGAGGCTGATGATATTCTTGTCAAAAGGAGACGCTTGTTATCTACACAAACATCCTCGTGTCCTAAATGGATTCGCAGAGAGGAGGAGGGGGGGGGAAAAACAGCTGCTTCTCCCCCATGCCTTTCCAGCTTGATGAGGTTAATAATAACTTTGAATGCGTATGTACGGCATTAGCTTTCCGAGTAACATGCATAATTCAACATCCCCTAAAGTACAGCTAAGCTTTGAGGAAGCAAACTTCCCTTAATGTAACTGGGCAGAGATCCAGCATTTACCAGCTGCCGAGGCTTGATGTACAATTTTTGGTTAAGTGAATAATTTATCACGCATATTATCCGTGGTGGATCACATCCCCACACGGTCTGTAGGGCCTTACATATGGCTCTCGAGATGGCAGAACATTGGCATGTGTTTTATGGGCCACTAGGATACCCATGCTTCACTACGGAACTATGTGATTGGGTTTGGTAAATTGACAGTCAAAATTTGAAAATTAATGGCTATTAATGATCAGGCTGGAGACATTGACACTTAAAGCTTGAAAATTTATGTAGAATGTGTAACTCCTTAGCACCAGAGTGTGTTGATATAAGGCAACTGGCAGTTGGAACAGAGTTCTTTTCAGGTGGGGAGGGGCAGTAGACTGTCCAACTCTTTAGCATCCGAGCGTGTTAATAATAATGTAAAGAAATAAGTTTTAATTTAATGCTCATTTCAAAAAAATCCTTTTTTAGTGACCACCTAGAAGCAAAGAGGAACATAAGTGCCAAGTGTCGAGTTTGTTGGCTTTACAGTTCTGGAGATTTCGTGATGATGCGTGAGTGTTATTTCAATTTTGTATATATAGATTACCATTTCCAATTCTCTTAAGATATGCCTATTTTACTAGAGGTGTCAGGGTAGTTGTATTCCAATATTTGAGAGGTCACCACAAAGAAGCAGGGTTCAATTTATTTTCCAAAGCACCTGAAGGCAGGACAAGAAACATTGGATGTAAAGTAATCAAGGAGAGAAACAAACTGGAATGAAGAAGGAATCTGTGTTCAGTTCTGGAGACCTCACCTACAAAAAGATATTGATAAAATTGAATGGGTCAAAAGACAGGCTACAAAAATGATGGAAGGTCTTAAGCATAAAACTTACCAGGAAAGACTCAATGAACTCAATCTGTATAGTCTGGAAGACAGAAGGGAAAGGGGGGGGGGGCATGATTGAAACATTTAAATACATTAAAGTCTATGGAGAGGGGCGGCATACAAATCCAATCAATCAATCAATCAATCAATAAATAAATTAATTAATTAAATAAGGTTCAGGAGTGAAATGTTTTAATAGGAAAGTGAACACAAGAAGAAGGGGCCACAATCTGAGGTTAGTTGGGCGAAAGATTAGAGGTAACTTGAGAAAATATTATTTTACTAAAAGAGTAGTAGATGCTTGGAACAAACTTCCAGCAGACGTGGTGGGTAAATCCACAGTAACTGAATTTAAACATGCCTGGGATAAACATATATCCACCCTAAGATAAAATACAGGAAATAGTATCAGGGCAGACTAGACAGACCAGGAAGTCTTTTTCTGCCGTCAATCTTCTATGTTTCTATGTTTAGTCGACGGGACCTGGAGGAGGCCAACTCTGTGTGCTCTTATTGGTCTCTGGGAGGTGTGTGGCAGTTGATGAATCTGTTTCAGGTTTTGGATACAATCCTCTCTCAATTATCCCAAAACAATGTTGTCAGGTGTGCTTTCTGAATTTTTCTTCACGGGGTAGATGAGCTATCAATGAAACATGACTCAAAGAGCAACTCTGCCATCTGGTGGTAGAGACCAGATTTTTCAGACTGCCTTGGGTAGAATAATTGAAACAGGGTCATTTCCAGATTCAAAGATCTACCATATTTTTCAGAGTATAAGAGGCACTTTAGTTTTGGGGGAGGAAAATAGGGGTGGGATCTCCCTACCAGGTATTCATCTGGCTAACATCCCTAGTCTAGTCAGTTCCAGCACATTATTTTATCCCCTGATTAGGGATGGGGGAAAAACACTTTGGAGATACAGTAGTAGGAATGAAAACAAGCTTGTAGGATAATATATTTCACTGTAATAAGAATATTTAGAATTTTAAGTAATTTTTTTGTATTCATTCATTCATTCATTCATTCATTCATTCATTCATTCATTCATTCATTCATTCATTTATTCGATTTTTATGCCGCCCTTCTCCTTAGACTCAGGGCGGCTTACAACATGTTAGCAATAGCACTTTTTAACAGAGCTAAGCTATTGCCCCCACAATCCGGGTCCTCATTTTACCCACCTCGGAAGGATGGAAGGCTGAGTCAACCTTGAGCCGGTGATGAGATTTGAACCACTGACCTTCAGATCTACAGTCAGCTTCAGTGGCCTGCAGTACAGCACTCTACCTGTTGCGCCACCCCAGCTCATTACTGTATTGTTACTCTTTATTATTCTTTTTTTTAATATTGGACCTAAGTGTGAAATTAACACTGCCAAGATTTTTATAAATGAATATAGAAAATAATAGTTAGAAAGCTGGCAACAAGTAGATTGGAAAATTTATGTTTGTATGTTTTGTTTTTGTCTTTAGTTTTTGTTCTGTATTTGTTTTTTCTTTTTTTAATGTTAATAATTAACAAAGATATTTTTTTTTAGAGAAAGAAAACAAGTCTGTAAAAACTTAGGGCTGGGGGGGAAAAACTACTCCTGATAGGAATTAAAAATGCTGCAAATTGGAAAGATCGTTATCACCTAATTAGGGCTGAAAAAAAGCTTTTAAAAAAGCTACATTCACAGTATAAGATGCAGCTAAATTTTCATTTCTTTTAAGGGAGGAAAAGGGTGCATCTTATACACTGAAAAATACGGTAGTTTTTCCTTCTTTCCTTGATCACTATTGGTGTGGTTGCTAGGAATCAACACTTGCTTGAAGGCATATGATAATTCAATTCCCTCATCCAATCAATCAAGAAAAGACTCAAATCTCTGGAAGAGGAATGCTGGCGAAGGTCAAAGGAAAGAGAAGATGTCAATCAGTAGCAAGGTGGGTAGATGTAGTTACAATAGGGATGGATGCCCTGTTAGAAGATCTGAAGACCACGTTAGGTGCAGAACCTCATGAGAAAATGTATATGGTCACTAGGAACTGACCCTAACTTATTGGGAGAATATGAGCTCATGTAGGTTAATTAAAGTGAAGCTTTAATTAAATATCCCTGGAGGCTAAAATATATATATATATATACAATGAATAGTTGAAAGAACTGGACATGGGTGGTCTAGTGAAGAGAAGGACCAGGGGAGATAGGATAGCAGTCTTCCAATATTTGAGGGGCTGCCACAAAGAGGAGAGGGTCAAGCTATTCTCCAAAGCACCTGAAGGCAGAACAAGGAATAATGGATGGAAACAGGTCAAGGAGAGATTCCACCTGAAAATAAGGAGAAATTTTTTGAGAGTGAGAACAATCAACCGATGGAACAGAAGTTGACCGGACGTTGTTGGAGCTTCATCACTTGGAGGCTTTCAAGGAGTGACTGGACTGCCATCTGTCAGAAATGGTGTAGGGTCTCCTGCTTGGGCAGGTGGGCAGGTGGACTAGATGACCTACATTGGACCAGATTACCTCCGGAACCGCCTGCTACCGCACGAATCCCAGCGACCGATAAGGTCCCACAGAGTGGGCCTTCTCCAGGTCCCGTCGACTAAACAATGTAATTTGGTGGGCCCCAGGGGAAGAGCCTTCTCTGTGGCGGCCCCGGCCCTGTGGAACCAACTCCCCCCGGAGATGAGAACTGCCCCCACCCTCCCTGTCTTTCGTAAACTACTCAAGACTCATTTATACCGCCAGGCATGCGGGAGTTGAGATAGCTCTTCCCCCTAGGCCATTACAAGTTATGCATGGTATGTTTGTGTGTATGTTTGGTTTTGTAATAGGGGTTTTTAGTTGTTTTTTTAATTATTGGATTGTACATGTTGTGTTTATTATTGTTGTTAGCCGCCCCAAGTCTGCGGAGAGGGGCGGCATACAAATCCAATAAATTATTATTATTATTATTATTACAAGGTCCCTTCAAACTCTCTTAATCAGTATCTGTATATCCCAAGGACCTCCCAAATCTAAACAACAGCCCAGAATTTTTTTTAAAAATGGTCCAGAATTGGTGTTGGCTTCCTTTAAGAGCATCCATCTTCTCGTCTTATGTTTTCCAACTCAGAACACCACAAACTGGGTTCCCTTTTCTCCTAGAGCAGAATGTTTTGGCAATTTCAGGATCAGTTGGAAAGTTTCAATTGAAAAAGAACAAGCCAAGGAAAACATAAACGGAAGGATTAGCCCAAGCCACTAGATGGCAGTGTTGTCACGCAAAACACAATTTGGCTGGCAATTCTTGTTCCTTTTTCTATTCTACAGGATTTTCTAAAACCAACTTCTGGTCCAAAACAGGACCCATTTCCTGTGTTTGAAGTCCCATCAAAGTGGGGGCATGGAGGAAGACTGGACAAAGAACTCTTGATTTGGACATTGGTTCTTTTGAGAGTTTGATCCTCTTGCTGTTATTTTATTATGATGCTCCATTATATAATCTAAATCCTGGCTGTCACTACCAATTCTGAGCCTTCTCTGTGGCGGCCCCAGCCCTCTGGAACCAACTCCCCCGGAGATCAGAACTGCCCCCACCCCCTTGCCTTTCGTAAGTTGTTGAAAACTCACTTGTGCCGCCAGGCATGGGGAAATGGACTCCTCCCCTAATTACTTGGTTTATATGTGGTTTGATTGGGTTGTGTGATTATTTTATTACAAGGATTTTTAAATTATGTTTTAAACATTGGATTTGTACATTGTTTATGATTGTTGTGAGACGCCCCAAAGTTTCGGAGAGGGGTGGCATACAAATCTAATAAATAATAATAATAATAATAATAATAATAATTATTATTATTATTATTATTATTATTATTATTTCACACATATGCAGAAGCATCCCAGGCGAGTGGGTGGAAAAGGAACCACAGTGTGAGAGCTTTTATGATGTAGTGGTTAAAGATCCTAGATTAGAAACTAGGAAAACATGAGTTCTAGTCTTGCTTTAGGCATGAAACCAAGTGGAGGATATTTGTAGTAGCTCAGAATTTAAACTGCGGGGTCCGCTTTCTGAGTTTGGTTTTCTTGAAAACGTTTCACTACCCAACTAGGTAACATCATCAGTGTTATCTGGTTCGGAGTCAGGAAATATCTGCAGGAAAGCCACCAAGTTTAGAGAGTGCCAAGGATGCCTCATTTCAACCATGAGCTACAAGTATTATTACCCTTTATTGACTCCACAATCTATTCTCATGCCAGTTATACTACATTAGGATTGGCCGAGCCCATGTTGTAGTGGTACATTTCCACTATCCTTCCAATCTTTGCCGAGGGAAACTGGGAAGCGGAGCCCAGAACAGTTTTCCAATTCTCGCATCTCCAAAACCTGTTCGATATCCTTTTCTGCCGATTTTCTAATCGATCGTTCACTGAAATAAACACGCTTGCTCTTTTTGAAAGGGAAAAAGAAAGAAAGAAAGGATCTGTTTTTAAATCTTGTTTTTCAGGAGAGAAGGTCCAACTCATTTTGTGTTTCCAATCAAGGTGGTCTGTCTGTCTGTCTTTCCATCCTTTCCTTCCTTCCTTCCTTCCTTTTCTTCCTTCCTTCCTTCGCTTTCTTTTTTCCTTCCTTCCTTCCTTTCTTTTTCTTTCCTTCCTTCCTTTGTCTCCTTCCTTTCCTTTTTTCTTCCTCCCTCCCTCCCTTCCTTCCTTTCTTCCTCCCTCCCTCCCTCCCTTTCCTTTCCTTTCTTCCTTCTTCCCTTTCTCCTTCTCTCCCTCCCTTCTCTCTCTCTCTCTTTCTCCCTCCTTCCCTCCTTCCTTCCTCCTCTTTCTTTCTTCCCTTCTCTCTCTTTCTCTCCCTTCCTCCCCCCCCTCTTTCTTTCTGAATTCACATTTCTCTTGAGCTGGCAATAGGGAGAAAATTGTCCTGTCGGATTAGAATGTGAGGCTTGCGTATTTTTAGAAAAGGTACCCTGAAAAAATTAATCTAGCCAGAGGCACATTAATCTCGCTGTGTAATCCAGAGAGTTCTCTTCCCTATATATTCACCACCTGCCTAAATGCAATCTCAAAAGAAATTTTTCCCTCTCTCCCTCCCTCCCTCTCTTTCCCCTCTCTCTTTCATGTAGATACATTTTATTTGCTCATCAAAAAAAGGCCTCTTTTGTAGGAATCCTTTCTAGATAAATGTTCACACTGGTTGGTATTCTCTGCTCCATCTGGTTGGCCCGAGATTTTAGCTGCTTTCTCACCGCATAATAACCTATAGCGATTTCAGAGAGGTACAATGCATTTTTTAAATCATTTCCTTTCCACTTGATCTCCACTCTCTTTGAAACACATGCAGGGAATTTTTTTCTTTCATTGCAAAGGCTAGGAGATTGATGTCCTGCCTTTCACCGCTGTCCACTGAAATTTCTGATGTTTGAATCAAAACAGGACTCATAAACTCATGAACTCATAACTCGACTAAACAATGCCGTCTGGCGGGACCCAGGGGAAGAGCCTTCTCTGTGGCAACCCCGGCCCTCTGGAATCAACTCCCCTCACAGATTGGGACTGCCCCCCCCTCCTTGCCTTTCAAAAGCTCCTGAAGACCCACCTATGTCACCAGGCATGGGGAAACTGATATACCCCTAGCTACTATGGTTTTATGTATGGTCTGTTAGGTTGTGTGATTGTTTTTGTTTTATAATAAGGGTTTTAAATTGTTTTTTTAACATTAGATTTGTAAATGTTGTACTGTTGTTGTGAGCCACTCCGAGTCCTCGGAGAGGGGCGGCATACAAATCTAATAAATTATTATTATTATTGTTGTTGTTGTTGTCATCGTCATGGTCGTCATCATTATTATTATTATTATTATTATTATTATTATTATTATTATTGTTGTTGTTGTCGTCATTATCGTTGTTGTTGTTGTTGTTATTATTATTATTATTATTATTATTATTATTATTAACCACTGCTTCATTTCAAATCAAGAAATTTACCTATGTAGTGTAAAAAAAGGGAGAGGAGTCCCTGCAGATTTTACTCCACTAGTTGCTGACACTAGGAGGCATTGCTCATCTTTGTTTCAAGGCCAACATTGTCGGAAGACATTTCCACAGTCAGGCAGCCAGCATGACATCATGGAGCGTTGTTACTTTCCCACCAAAGTGGTACCTATTTATCTCCTCGCATTTGCATGCTTTCCAACTGCTAGGTTGGCAGGAGACGAGGCGAGGGTGGGAACTCACCCCCTTGTGTGGAACTTGTGTCTCGAACCTGGGCTGCTGACTTTCCAGCTGACATGTAGCGTACTATGGCTGTAGTATTATTATTTATCCTTCTTGTTGTCTTCTCTACTACCCTCCCTTATTGGTATTATGATGGTGATTGTGATTATTATTCTGTTATTTTGCAAGTACAATGAGAGATTAGAACAAGAAATCTCCATCCAGATTCATTTCCGTTTCCATCTCCCCATTCTTCTATGCACTTCTATTCTACTAGTTTTTCTCATTATTCCTATCACCCATTTTCTCCCATGTTGACTGTATGACTGTAACTTGTTGCGTATATCCTAAGATTTTTATTAATATTGCTTCTTCATTGCTTATTTGACCCCTATGACAATCATTAAGTGTTGTATCACATGATTCTTGACAAATGTATATTTTATTTTATGTACGTTGAGAGCATATGCACCAAGACAAATTCCTTGTGTGTCCAATCACACTTGGCCAATAAAAATTCTATTCTATTCTATTCTATTCTATTCTATTCTATTCTTGAGAGCCCATCTTCAGCCATCCTCCATTGGATGAAGGGCAACGCAGTTGTGAATGGCATGAAAACATGCCAAACCAATGAATGCCATCTTCCTTTCTTGAGAAGGATAGTTCCAATCAACTCCAGAGTTTCCACATTGATTACAAGCAGTTATCAACTTACAACAGTTCATAATGTGACTGTTCAAAATGACAACAGCGCTAAAATAAAAGTGTCTAGATAAATGGTCAAAGCAATGGAAACTGCACTTTAATGTTTCCAAATGTAAAATAATGCACTTGGGCAAAAGGAATCCTCAATCTGAGTATTGTATTGGCAGTTCTGTGTTTCTGGGGGGCTTGGTGCTGGAACAGAACCTGACCATTACAGCACCCCATAGTCACATGATCAAAATTCAGATGCTTGGCAATGGATTCATCCTTATGACAGTTGCAGGGTCATGTGATCTGTCTTTGTGACCTCCTAACAATTAATATCAATGGGGATGTCAGACTCACTGAACAACTACTAATCGAGCACTGCAGTGATTCACTTAACAACTCTGGCGTCTGTCCCTCCGCCCCCAACAGTTCTTTATTTCTTCACTCGATGTATACCAAGCATGCCAGATTCTGCCCTCCTCTTTCTCGCGTCGAGAAACAGAACCTGCTCCAAATCCTTTGGATTTCTTGGTTCTTCTTCATTCTTATTGCAGTCACAAGCTCAAGGGTATAAAGGAGATTGAAGAGCATAGATAAATAAATTGATTAGCCTTCACTGCCATCTGCCCTGCACAAAGCAGCAAAATGTAATTGAAAGGTTTTTTTTTAATCGCTAAATCAACCCAAGGAGATAAGAACCAATAGAGTTTTGGACGGTTGAAGTCAGAGGAAAGCTTTGTGCGAGAAACACACGGGAGCAGTTCTTCTCTATTCTCCTTGCACAACCTTGGATATGTTGATTGCTCTGTACCCTGGCTTCTCTTTCGTTTAAAAAAAGGAAGAGAGAGGGTGGGTGGAAATGCATTTATTTATGTCTCTGATTTGCTTAGATTGGATCTGCACCCTCGTTTTCTTTCCGTCAAGGCAGCGGGGACGAGTACATCCAGTATTCCTAGGTCTGTCTTGATTCAACCCAGGACAATCCAAATGTTTTATCTGCCAATAAAACCTTATCTAGAGTTTGGGGTCTTAAAATCAAAATAGAGAAAAAAGAAGTGTTTCCTAACTCGTGGTGAACTTATGTCTTTTGATGACTACTTTCCTAAGTGTTTTTGTTCAAGCATTTAATTGATGCTTGGGACAAACAAAGTGTGTAGTTTTATAATTTGATATGGTAAAATTACTATATATTTCTATTCTATTCTGTTCTATTCTGTTCTGTTCTATTCTATTCTACTCTACTCTACTCTACTCTACTCTACTCTACTTAGCTGTAGTCATATTCCATATTCCATATTTTATTCTATTCTATTCTAAATTTTAATTCTATTCTATTCTATTCTATTCTACTCTACTGTAGTCATATTCCATATTCCATATTTTATTCTATTCTATTCTAAATTTTAATTCTATTCTATTCTACTCTAATCTACTGTAGTCATATTCCATATTCCATATTTTATTCTATTCTATTCTAAATTTTAATTCTATTCTATTCTATTCTACTCTACTGTAGTCATATTCCATATTCCATATTCCATATTTTATTCTATTCTATTCTAAATTTTAATTCTATTCTATTCTATTCTACTCTAATCTACTGTAGTCATATTCCATATTCCATATTTTATTCTATTCTAAATTTCTATTCTATTCTATTCCATTCCATTCCATTCTATTCTATTCTACTCCACTCCACTCCACTCCACTCCACTGTACTCTATTCCCTATTCCCAACTCCCCATTCCAATGCACTCATAAGAACTTGTCTCTTTCTATAGACCAGAATCCAATCAGGTTTGCCCCAAGTTTAATGAAGAATTGGGCAGCTTTACTCTGTTTGCATTTGACTTTTAAATATTGGCCTAAGAAAGTTGGCTGCAGAAAATGTTGCAGTATAGGAGAAAGAATGTGATATATGTTCAGCCACTTTGGGGGAGTGGTGGTGGTGGGGGGGGGGAGAATTGGTTTCTTGCTGAAAGTAGAATTAATTCAGTCTGCCATTCACTAGTGCAATTTAATTTGAGTAGGATTGGATTAGATAAGGTAGCATAAGATAGCATGGGATAGGAATAATTTATCTTGAGAAGGGCAGGGCATGATAGGATGAAGTGATAGGGAACTTTGCCTGTACTATCTTGATGGATATCTAAGGTCTACAGATTGCTTTGATTTACGGTAGTTCATTTGTACTTAAATGCCTGCATGTAGATCCCATACTCCTACCCTGTAAAAAGGAATGGTCATGTACTAATTTATATACAGTACTTGAGACAAATTATAGTCTGGTTTATAATTAATATAATATAACTATAGTGACTTTAATGCTAATATAATGCTAATATCTGTATATACTATTATTAATTTATTTTTCTTTGATTTTCTTCTGTAGTTACTATTGTGTTTTCTTTTTTAAAAGTGGAAAATTAATACAAATATTTAAAAAGAAAAAGTAGTGGTTACATATTTTCCCTTCCATTGAGACCCCCAATAAACCACACCAATAAATTTATGATTGATGAGCCTCGGTTATTATTTATTATTTTATTATTTATTCTTTGTCCAATATACAATACATATGAAAGAGAATAGACATTAAGTGATATATAAAAGATAGGAAGTAAAGATAGGAAGTAAAGAGGAAGAGAAGTGGGTGGGAAGGAAAGAATATATATGATAAAAGGGAAAGGAAAGACAATTGGACAGGGGACGAAAGGCACATCAGTGCACTTATGTACGCCCCTTACTGGCCTCTTAGGAACCTGGAGAGGTCAATCGTGGAGAGTTTGAGGGAGAAATGTTGGGGGTTGGGGGTTGACACTATTGAGTCCGGTAATGAGTTCCACGCTTCGATGACTCGATTGTTAAAGTCATATTTTTTACAGTCAAGTTTGGAGCGATTAACATTGAGTTTGAAGCTGTTGCATGCTCTTGTGTTGTTGCGGTTGAAGCTGAAGTAGTCGTTGGCCGGAAGGACATTACAGCGAATGATTTTGTGGGCAATACTTAAATCGTGTTTTAGGCGCCGCAGTTCTAAGCTTTCGAGATCCAGGATGGTTAGTCCGTTTTCGTATGGTATTCTGTTTCGGGTGGAGGAGTGGAGGGCTCTTCTGGTGAAATATCTTTGGACGTTTTCGAGAGTGTTGATGTCTGAGATGTGTTGCGGGTTCCAGACAGATGAGCTATATTCGAGGATGGGCCTGGCATAGGTTTTGTAGGCTCTGGTCAGTAGTGTGAGATTGCCAGAGCAGAAGCTACGTAGAATCAGGTTTACAACTCTGGAAGCCTTTTTGCAGTGGGCTTTAGCACTTAGGTCATTTGAAATTAGTATTCCGAGGTCTTTTACTGAGTGTGGGTTTGCTGTGAGAATTTGTTTGTTTAGTTCATATATGAGGTTTGGGTTCTTTTTGCCGATGTGGAGGGTAGAGCATTTGTTGGTTGAGATTCGAAGTTGCCAGATGTTAGACCAATCTGAAACATAGTCAAGGTCTTTTTTGAGAGTGAGTGTGTTGTCAGTGGTGTTGAAAAGTTTCACATCATCAGCAAAGAGCACACAGTTGCTTGCGATATTATCGCAGAGGTCGTTGATGTATAGGATGAAAAGAGTAGGACCTAGTACGCTGCCTTGGGGAACGCCGCTTTTGACAGGGACAGGGGAGGAAATGGCGCTTCCGATTTTGACAACTTGTTGCCTGTTTGACAGGAATGCAGTAATCCAGTTGTGGAGGAGTCCTGAGATGCCATAGGATTTGAGTTTTAGGAGAAGTTTGTCATGAACCACTGAGTCAAAGGCTTTGCAGAAGTCGATATAAATTGCATCGATGGATTTTCCTTGATCAAGGTGGGTAGTCCAAATGTTTTTGCAGTGAAGTAGTTGTAGGTTGCAGGATAGTTTCTTTCTGAATCCAAATTGTTTTTTTGATAGTAGGTTATTAGATTCTAGGTAAAGGGTAATTGATTGATTTATGATTGATTCCATGATTTTACAAGGAACACAGCATAGAGATATTGGTCTATAGTTGTCAACTAGTAATGGGTCTCCTTTTTTGAAGATGGGGATGACTACTGCTTTAGACCACAGCTTGGGGAGAGTACTGGTCCTGAAGGATTTTTGGAAGATAATGCTTAAGGGCTCAGCTATGGCAGAAGAAAGTTTTCTTAAGAAGTATGCACAAAGACCATCTGGTCCAGCAGATAGGGAAGGTTTGAGATCACAGATTGCTTTTTCAACGTGGTCTGTAGTGAAGATGATTTGGGTTAGGTTGTTTAATGAGTTAGAAGTGCGGTTTGCGAAGAGGGGGGATGAGCCATTACTGTTAACAAAAACGGAGCCAAAAAAGGAGTTGAAGAGGTTAGCTTTGGATGGGTCATCGTGGTATTCTATGTTGTGTGGTCCTACGAGAGGTGGAATAGGTCTGGAGTCGTTAAGTTTGTTGTTGACGAAGTTGTAGAAGGCACGGTTAGATTTGAAGCGTAGGAGGTTTTCCTCTTGTTCACTGTGGTAGTTGAGACATTCTGCTTTTATTTGTTGGCATATGCTTCTGTAGCGGCTTTTAAAGTTGGTTACTGGACCTTTTTTGTTTCTACGCCAGAGGGATCTTTTTTTGGTTTGAAGTTTCCTTATTGAGACAGGAATGTTATTTTTTTGTTTTCTTCTAGGAGAGGTAATTGGGACATGCAGATTTATGAGATTATTAATTTGGTGTAAGAACGTGTTGTAAAGTTCATCAATGGTGATGCAGTTGGAGAACAAGGAATGCCAATTGATTAGTGAGAGATTGGCGTCTATGAGTTCGTAGTTGGCTTTCCTGAAATTGTACTTAGGTGCCGTTTTGTTCTGTTGAGTGTTATGATGGTGTAGGTTGAGGTTGAAGTTGATCATACTATGGTCGCTGTTGGAGAAGGGTTCTATGATATGCAGTCCATAAATAGCACTTTTGCTGTTACAGAAGATGAGGTCGAGACAGTTGTTGAGTCTGGTATTGTTAGATACTAGTTGTTCTAGTCCCAGGCTGGTGACGGTGTTATAAATGGTGGTATGTATGGGTTCGGTGGAGCATTCATTTAGTGTCCAGTTGATGTGTGGTAGGTTAAGGTCACCTAGGAAGATGATGGGATAGGGGCAGGAGGATGCCCATGTTAGTAGGGAGGTTAATTTTGATGCATGGGTAGTGTCATAGTTTGGAGCTCTGTAGCACAGTAAAAAGCGGAGAGTAGTGATGAGGGAAAGATCGCAGATTAAGGTTTCAGGAAGGGATAGATCGTGTGCTACTTGAATGTTTTTTAGATTGAGTGAGCTTTTATAGAATATGGCTACACCACCTCCTCTGCGGGATTCGCGGTCAGACCGGAGAACCAGGTAGTTATTATGCGTGATGATGGAGTCAGGAAAGGAACAATTCAACCATGTTTCGCAAACAAAGATTAAGTCAAATAAGTTGGTGTCGAGTAGAAGGAGGAATTCTGATAACTTATTGATTAAACTCCTTGCATTGATGAGTTTGCATTTGAGATTGAATTTGTGTTCAGGGATGAGATTTAGTTGGGTTGAGTTGGGGTGGGATTGAGGCGAGGTAGTAAGGGGCGCGTTTTCCTATTCATTGCTGGAGGTGCTGGGGAGGTCAGATTGTTGATGAGGGATGGTGGGTAGAGAAGTGTGGGAAGGTTGAGGAGGGGCAGGAGGGGTAGTGGGTTTGGGGATGAAGGGAGGGTTGTGGGTTCTGGTTCTGATGCAATCAGAACGGTAGTCAATGAAAAGGTTATTTTCACCGAGTTCACGACGTCTGCTAAGTTCAGCACATAGTTCACGGGAGCGGATGTGTTGGAGTAATGTTAGGTCTGGTCTGCATCTGAGTTTGTTGTATTTGGGGTACAGTGATCCCCCGAGTTTTGCGATCTCGATCATTGCGAAACGCTATATCGCGATTTTTCCACCCGATGACATCACTCCCTTCCTTTCTCATCTTTCTTTCTCTCTCTCTTTCTCTATCTTGCTTCTTCCTCTCTCACACTCTCTTCCTCCCTCTCTCATCTCTTTCTTTCCTTCTCTCTCTTTCTCTATCTCTCCCCCTCTTGCTCTCGAGCGTCAGGAAGACCCAGGGAAGGTTCCTTCGGCCGCCCACCAGCTGATCTGCTCGGCAGCGCGGCAGCAGCGAGGAGCCGAAGATGGGGTTTCCCCGTTGCCCGAAATATCGATTATCGCGAGGGGTCTTAGAACGGAACCCTCGCGATAATCGGGGGATCACTGTAGTTTCTAGCGATGGAGTTCATGGTCCTGATGAATTGTTGTTTAGAAGTTTCGTTTGTGCAGACTATTCTGCGCAGTCGGGGAGCCGTTGATCCGTCGCTGTACTTTAGTGTGGGGCCGCTTCTGGAAACCTCTAAGATGTCATCAGGGGTAATTGTTTGAGGATGTTGATTGTGGATAATGTTTCGTATATTTGTTAAGTCGGTTTCCCCGTTTTCCTCAAGGCCAAAAAGGATGGCATTGTGGCGTTTTTGTGCCCTTTCCATGGCATCGTTCACCAGGGTGGAGATGTCGGTGGTAGGATTGCGCAGTGGTTAGAGTGCAGCACTGCAAGCTACTTATGCTGCCTGCCATCTGCCTGCAATTTGTCAGTTCAAATCTCACCAGGCTCAAGGTTGACTCAACTTTCCATCCTTCTGAGCACCCAGATTGTTGGGGACAAGACGCTGACTCTGTAAACTGCTTAGAGAGAGTTGTAAAGCAATATATACTATTGCTATTCCTTGCTTCCTCCCTCCCTCCCTCCCATCCATCCATCCATCCATCCACTGTACACAGTGGTTAAAATGCAGCATTGCTAGCTAACTCTGCTCACTGCAAGCAGTTCAATCCTGACCGTCTCAAGATATATTCAGCCTTCCATCTTTCCGAGGTGGGTAAAATGAGGATCCAGATTGTTGGGGGGAAAAGAGTGACTCTGCAAAGCACTTAGAGAGGGCTATAAAGCACTGTAAAGCGGTATATAAGTCCAAGGGCTATTGCTATGGTTAACCTGTAGGCAGTGATGATGGTTCTCACATAGACAGCCTATCCCATTGCAGCCTGTGGCCACATCTATGTGTATTTCATAGGTGTTAAAAAAGAAGAAGCAATCCAAAGCACGTCGCTTGGGAAGGGACTGGATGTTTTTCAATTCGGGCCTGCCTTGAATTAATCTCCCTTCCCTCGCCAAAGACCTGCTAGCTCTTTGTCCTGATTACTGAACACATCCTGAGGAACGGGAAAGGGCGCACGACACAGTAACAAGCATATTAAAACCCTTGAAGGGTCTAGCTACAAAGAGAGGTTAAGAGGTGGATTAGAATTCATTAGAAAGGAAGAGAGTCGAGTTGGCCCGTGATTGAGATGTCAAATTGAGTACACCAGAGACACATCGATGGCCCAGAAGGAGAGAATTGGGCAGAAGAAATAAACATGACCAAAATGGGTGGGGGAACTCAGTATGTCTAGCAAAGACAAGATTTAGATTAGATTAGATTAGAGTACTAGAGTTGGAAGGGAACCTGCAGGTCATCTAGTCCAACCCCCCCAGTCAAGCAGGAGTCCCTATACCATTTGTTGTGGTTAGCTCTGGCCCTGCTCCTGCCCCAAGGACTGTGGATGTGGGGGAGACATCCACGTGCTGCAGGCCTGTTTTGCCCCCGGTGGAATCTGCTGATGAAGGCTCCTCTGACCAAGAAGACATGAGTGACAGGGAGGAGGAGAGTGTGGCAGACAGCTCAGAAGGAGATCAATTATCTAGCTCCTCCTTGGATTCAGAACAAGAGTTAATGATACAGCCACGCATGCGGAGAGCGATGGATAGGCAACAACAACTGAGAGATTATTATCAAAGAAAATGAGGCCACCTGTGGTTGGGTGGGGCTGGGGTAATTAGTGAGGCTGCTATAAATAGCAGCCTGTGGGTTTGGCCATTGTGGAGGATTATCTGATCGTTGTGTTTCATGACTGCTTTACTGACTTTGACCTTTTGTGTGCTGATTTTTCCCCGCTTTGAAACTAAATCAGAGCAAAGTGTGTTTAACTTTGTGAAAGAAGAAGGACTGTGAATTGCCTCACAGCTGCAAGCTAAGTATCACAGAACTGATAAGGGACTTGTACAAATTACCAGTTTGTTTGGAGATGAGTGCTCTTTGCTATACCAAAAGAGGGCTTGGTTTAAGTGAATTTTCATTATAAAGAACATTGTTTTGAATTTTCAAACGTGTGTGTGTCTGAAATTTGTATCTGTGAATTTTTGGGAGGATACTACCAGAGAGCCTGACAGAACACCATTTCAGACAAATGGCAATCTAATCTCCTCTTTGAAAGTCTTGAAGGATTAGGGGTGATATAACTCTTCCAAAATTTTTTGGGGGGGGAGGTTGCCACAAAGAGCAGGTGGTTGACCTGTTCTCCAGAGCTGGGGTCTCCAACCTTGGCAACTTTAAGACTTGTGGACTTCAATTCCCAGAATTCTTCAGTCAGTTTTGCCCAGAGGAATTCTGGGAGTTGAAGTCCACAAGTCTTAAAATTGCAAAGTTGGAGACCCCTGCTCCGGAGCATCTGGAGGGCAGGAAAGAAGTAGCGGGTAGACAGTCATCACAAAGAGACCCAACCTAGAGTTAAGGAGAATTTTTAAAAAATTTTTAAAGTATTTCTTGATTTTAACAGAGACATACAAACACAAACATTTAAAAGCATTGGACAGTGTGTGACATACCTGTTTCATATTTCTTATTGTGCTCAGTCCCTATTACCAATATAACTACTATTATTATACATAACCTATACGATATTTATACTTACTTCAGTATCTCTTTTTTTATTGCACTTCTAACTGATCCTCTTTCTTTTAGTTCCAAATTTTTATTCTCTTTGTCTATATATGTTTAAATTTTCCTTTTTTCCAACCAACAATAGAACCTATTCCAACATTCATAATATTCTGACCCGTCTTTATTTTTTATGTCCATTGTTAGTTTGTCCATTTCTGCACAGATTGTTATTTTTTCTATTAAATCTTCTTCAGTAGGTATATTTTAAATTTAATATCTACATGAAACTGCTGGGCGTGATCATCCAGGGGCATGGGGTGAGGTATCATCAGTATGCTGATGATACCCAGCTGTACATCTCCACCCCATGTCCAGTCAACGAAGCTGTGGAAATGATGTGGGGTCTGGATGGGTGTCAACAGACTCAAACTCAACCCTGATAAGATGGGGTTGTTGTGCGTTTTGCCTCCCAACGACAATTCCATCTGTCCATCCATTACCCTGGGAGGGGAGGAATTACTGACCCCCTCAGAGAGGGTCTGCAACTTGGGCGTCCTCCTCGATCCATAGCTAACATCAGAGCACCATCTTTCGGCTGTGGCGAGGAGGGCGTTTGCCCAGGTTCGCCTGCTGCACCAGTTGCGGCCCTATTTGGACAGGGAGTCACTGCTCATTGCTTAGTCGACGGGACCCGGAGAAGGCCAACTCTGTGGGACCTAATCGGCCGCTGCGATTCGTGCGGCAGAAGATGGTCCCGGATGCAAATGACCAGCAGTCTGCAAGGAATATAAAGCCTTCTATTTCCCGCCGTCCAGTCAGAGCTGAAGAAGCTTTTTAGATAAGAAGCAAAATGTCTTCAAAGAAAAAAAACCCCATAATGTTCAGCTGCCTCTTGAAAAAGCGCCTTTGGAACTTGGGAAGCCTAGGCATTGAAACAGTGTTGAGAAAGATGTCACTGGCAACCAAAGGTCCAGATGTGCTGTGAAAGGAACTCTCTTAGAGCGGCTGCAGCTGGGAATTGTGTTTGTGAAGCAATAGCATGCTGAGAAGATGTATCCCAGTGGAGTGGAATGGGTCTTTGTAAATACCCGAGATTCATCAGCTGTTTTCCTCCGTTGCCAAACTCATTTGTTTCTAAGAAGTGCCAATGAGTTGGAGATAATGGTACCGTTAGCAGCTGCAATGGGTGGCAGCTTTCAATTAACATACACATCTAGTGAAGTTCAAGCACCGTGTTTTGCTGATGCTCTCTTCTGGCTTATTGTACTCCCTGTCCAATAACAGGCACACCTTTACTTAACAACAACTGGTTGATCGCTCTCACTGTCAGAAAGTTTCTCCTTATTTCCAGGTTGAAATTCTCATTGGTCAGCTTCCATCCATTGTTCCTTGTTTGGCCTTCAGGTGCTTTGGAGAACAGATTGACCTCCTCTGTGGTGGCTCCTCAAGTACAGTGGTACCTCATGATATGAACCCCTTGTGATACGAACCCAGGGTTCGGAAATTTTTTGCTTCTTCTTATGAACTTTTTTCGGCTTACGAACCCACCGCAGATCGCAAAATGGCGCTCCGCTGGGCGCCGCCGCCCGGCTGTCACCTTTTAAAACAGCCGGGGGGCTTCTCGCCATTCTCCCGAATGCCGAACCCAGAAGTGGCGTTTTCAGCTGATCTGGAGGCTGGAAAGGAGGTGGAGAACCCCAATAGGGAATTCCATGGGCGGAGCTTTGACGTCACAAAGATGTCCTTCCTGGAGGCCAAAACGTGGCATTCAGGAAGGACGCCTTCGTGACGTCAAAGCTCCGCCCATGGAATTCCCTATTGGGATTCCCCACCTCCTTTCCGGCCTCCAGATCGGCCGAAAATGCTGCCGCCAATTGCAAAAACGGCACTCCGCAAGGCGGCGCCATCCGGCTGTAACCTTCTGAAACAGCCGTGGGGCTGTAATTATAGAATCCTGCATCACAATTGGAGCCTATCATATTCTGAGATCTCATCCAGCCCTGATATTCCATTATTCGAAATCTGGATTCCACTGAAAAAGCGACGAGAACTTTAACATTCTCTTATCCCGGCAATATTGGGATGTGCTACCAGAGATGGACAATATAGAAGTAGTGAGGCGGAATGTTAAATCACCCAGCATTACACAAGGACATGAATGGTTCACTTCAATTTAATTGGTCTTTCTTCCCCCCTTCCTTCGCAACATTTTCATCGATCCTCTTACGCTTTATGATGATGGGAAGGAGAGAGTGTGAAAATTCAGATGTCACCAAGTAGTGGATGGCTTGCTTTGGGCTTTGCTGCAATTCATGGGGAAATCTTTATGGGTTCCCCTCTGGGGACAGGGCAATTCAATTTTGGGCGAAGATTCTCCCTCTGGCTCTGATGTTTCAAAATGGGAAAATTGACACTAGCAGAAGTTTCTTCCGCCGCTTATCCACGGATCGTAATGTAAGAAGCCGGGGGGGGGGGGGGATGGGAATTTGTGTAGGGGACGGGTAGGCAAAAGAAGATGAACGACAGGTGTGATGGCTGTGTGTCAACGGCTGTGATTTGTATGTGTCCTTCATACCTGAGGGCAAGTACGGGAGCTTCTTAATTGCACTTGGGGAAAAGAAACCTCAATCTGAGTATTGCATTGGCAGTTCTGTGTTAGCAAAAACTTCAGAAGAGAAGGATTTAGGGGTAGTGATTTCTGACAGTCTCAAAATGGGTGAGCAGTGTCGTCGGGTGGTAGGAAAAGCAAGTAGGATACTTGGCTGCATAGCTAGAGGTATAACAAGCAGGGAGAGGGAGATTGTGATCCCCTTATATAGAGCGCTGGTGAGACCACATTTGGAGTACTCTGTTCAGTTCTGGAGACCTCACCTACAAAAAGATATTGACAAAATTGAACGGGTCCAAAGACGGGCTACAAGAATGGTGGAAGGCCTTAAGCATAAAGCGTATCAGGAAAGACTTCATGAACTCAACCTGTATAGTCTGGAGGACAGAAGGAAAAGGGGGGACATGATCGAAACATTTAAATATGTTAAAGGGTTGAATAAGGTTCAGGAGGGAAGTGTTTTTAATAGGAAAGTGAACACAAGAACAAGGGGACACAATCTGAAGTTAGTTGGGGGAAAGATCAAAAGCAACATGAGAAAATATTATTTTACTGAAAGAGTAGTAGATCCTTGGAACAAACTTCCAGCAGACGTGGTTGGTAAATCCACAGCAACTGAATTTAAACATGCCTGGGATAAACATATATCCATTGTAAGATAAAATACAGGTTGATAAATCCACAGTAACTGAATTTAAACATGCCTGGGATAAATATATATCCATTGTAAGATAAAATACAGGAAATAGTATAAGGGCAGACTAGATGGACCATGAGCTCTTTTTCTGCCGCCAGTCTTCTATGTTTCTATGTTTCTAATTTATCACCATAGTTAGTCTGGAATATTGCAACTAGAACATGGAAGATAGAACAATAGGTTTGGAAAAGATAGAATGCACATGTCTCCTTGCGTGATTTTGCTTCCTGTGCCATGCGCAGAAGCAAAATATCGCTGGGATGTGCAGTTGTGCAAAACACTTGAAGAGGTGGAACGTGCGCCTTGATGGTCTATTTATTTTATCTTATTTATTTATTTATTTTCTCCAATACAAATGGAAAGTTAAAGAGAATAAAAACATGTAGTAGTAAATATCAGGGAAAGGATAGAAGAAAAGAGATGAGAATAGAATACGTCAATGAAGAATAGAGGAAAAGATATAGGAATGGAAGGAAAGATATATAAAATAAAGGAGAGACAGGGGACGGAAGGCACACTAGTGCACTTATGCTTACCCCTTACATGGTGATGGTTGGAAACGGACAAATTAGCAGGTGTTTCCTCTACCTCCCCTTCCAATGGATTCTGTGCCTCGGTGACAGACCCCAGCCTCCAAAATTAGGAGCAAGATCTGGTTTTTCTTTTTGTCATCTGGCGAGCTGGGGGAATATGTGCTTAGTCTTTCTGCTCCTGAGAACCTCCATTAAGGATAACATCTGCTTTGTCTCTGCAGAAAAAAAAAAGACAAGGATAAATGATGTGCTTAGATGCACAGCTGAATAATCCTGAGCATCTCCTGCAGACGTCTTCAAAGGAGAAGAAAGAAGAGAGGGTCTTGATGAAATGATTGAAACTTTCGTTGCCTTTGATCCTTCCAGGCCTTTTCTTCAGGGGAAGGGTGAAGGGGGCCTTTACCCAAAGCTTTAAGGCCAGATGGCCCCCTCTTTTAGCCAAAGTTTTCCATAATGGCTGAAGAGTGGAGCCTTTCCTTCTGTGTTTTCTTAACATCTGCAGTGAATCTGAAATCTGGAGACGATCAGGGACAGAATACCCTACGAAACTAGACTTTCAATCCTGAGCCTTGAAAGCCTTGAACTCCGACGCCTTAAACAGTATTGCTAACAAGATCTTATTCTGCAACGTCCTACCTGTCAACGACTACTTCAGCTTCAATCACAACAATACAAGAGCACACAACAGATACAAGCTCAATATTAACCGCTCCAAACTCGACTATAAAAAATACGACTTTAGCAATCGAGTTGTCGAAGCGTGGAACTCATTACTGGACTCCGTAGTGTCATCCCCTAACCCCCAACATTTTACCATTAGACTATCCATGGTTGACCTCACCAGATTCCTAAGAGGTCAGTAAGGGGTGTGCATAAGTGCACCAGTGTGCCTCCTGTCCTCTGTCCTATTGTCTCTTCTATAACTCTATCTTTTTCTTCTTTCACTATATCTCTATCTCTTCTTCTACTACTCTTCCTATGTTTTATATTATTCCTACATCTTCTCCTTTATTCTTCCATTGATTGATGTACTATGTGTATATCCCCTGTAACCTCATTGTGTTTTGGATAAAATAAATAAATCGTTTATTTAAAACTGGAGACTTTTACCATGCACACACACAAGAAGGATTTCATCACCAGGCCTAGAGAGATGCAGGGTTCAGCGCGTAAGACGTCTTTAATATAAAAAGTTGTGGTAATGAAACTCGACTCTCTAAACTACTATTTAGTATTTTCATGGGTCCCCAAAGGATTTTAAAGATGTTCATTAAAAAGAGAGGCAGGGAGGCCTTAAGGCATTGTGGGTACTGCACAGGCAGGGGTTGTTCCAACTTACCGCTGCTACCGCTGCTGATGCGTGTGCGGGCTCTGGAATCAATGTAAAAGCAAATAATGCATGCAAACCCATTAGGAAAGAAATAAAAGCTTGGAATTTGGGTGGGAGGAGGAGGAGGAGGAAGAAGAGGAGGAGGACAGTTGCTGCCAAAGGAAGAAGGTAAAGTGAGGGGAATCAAAAAAATCCAAAACTTTAAGGCTTTTTTAAAAAAAAAGACAGACTCTGAGGGGGCGAGGAGGAGCACGCGCCTCCCATACACCTGGCATGAGGCTGCCTTCCATACACTGCGCCAGAGAAAGAAACCCAGGTGGGCAAGGGGGGGGAACTTCCCGCTCCTTTGACCGAAAGGTGGTTGCTGCTGCTGCTGCTGCTACCTGCTTCCCCTTCCTTCCCATGCTGAAGGGCTCCTCTCTCCTCTCGCTCGCTTTGTAGCTGGCACCTTTCCTTCACTGTGGTGACTCCTCGGTTTGGCTGAAGCTGAGTTGATCCAGCTGGGGTGAAGCACCCCCTTTTGCCTTTCTGTGCCCAGACGCTCCGGGAGGCAACCTCATGCTGAGTGTATAGGAGGCAGCGGGTGGGAGACACCACAGGGAAGGTTTATTCCCTCTCCAAGTGCCCAGAGAAAGGAAAACGCTTCGTTCGCTCTGGGCTGCCAAAGCCTCCTTAAGCACCACTGAAAGGCTCCTTTGGCAGCCCAGAAAAGCCCGAGATTAAAGGGGATTAAAGGGGAACTGGCCGGAAACTGGCCGGGCCTTCGTGTTGCTCTCAAATTTCCTGGGAAATTTTTCCATGCTCAGGTTCTTAAGTGGCAAATGGTTCTTAAGAAGAGGCAAAAAAATCTTGAACACCCGGTTCTTATCTAGAAATGTTCTTAAGTAGAGGCATTCTTAGGTAGAGGTACCACTGTACTTGGTTGACAAAAATACTTTGTCCCCCCTTTAAAAGGAGGTTGGAGCAAGGTTATTGGCTTGCTTCTTGTAGGCTTCTGCCGCTTCAACAGGCGCCTTCTTGGTGTTTTCCTATCCCCTTTTTAGCTTCTCCATCCATTCTGGAGCGAAGGAGGTTCTGTAAGTAACTCAGGCACAGGAATAAAATCTTGACCACTGGTGACCTGGAAAGGGGTTAGTCCCATATTGCTATGGAAAATGATGGCTTGGGCCTGACAGCTATCTTGTAAATCCCAGCAGCCTATTAGGTCCCACAGAGTTGGCCTTCTCTAGGTTCCTTCGACTAGGGGAAGAGCCTTCTCTGTGGTGGCCCCGGCCCTCTGGAATCAACTCCCTCCAGAGATTCGCACTGCCCCCACCCTCCTCGCCTTTTGCAAAAACCTTAAGACCTATCTATGTCACCAGGCCTGGGGCAGTTAGAGCATGTCCCCCTTTTTTCTGACCACTAAATCTTATGTGTGGATGTGATTGAGTTAATTGACTGTTTTTTAAATGTAAGTGGATTTTAGCTTAGAGTTTTAACTATTAGATTTGTACGCATATTATTATTGTATTGTATTTTGTGAGCTGCCTCGAGTCCTCGGAGAAGGGCGACATACAAGTATAATAATAATAATAATAATAATAATAACAACAACAACAACAACAACAATAACAACAACAACAATAACAACAACAACAACAACAACACACCAGACATTGTGATCGTGGAGAAAAAGAAAGTATGGATCATCGACATCGCAATCCCAGGAGACAGCAGAATTGAGGAGAAGCAGCTAGAGAAATTAATGAAATACGAAGATCTAAAAATCGAGCTGCAACGTCTCTGGCATAAGCCCGTGAAAGTGGTCCCAGTGGTACTTGGCACGCTGGGCGCAGTGCCAAAGGATCTCAGCGGACATTTGAAAACCATCGGAATTGACAAAATTTCCATCTGTCAATTGCAAAAGGCCGCTTTACTGGCATCGGCAAACATAATTCGCTGCTACATCACGCAGTCCTAGGTGCTTGGGAAGTGCCCGACTGGTGATGAAATACAAAATCCAGCATAGTGATCTCGTTTGCTGTGTTGTACTGACATAACAACAACAACGACAATAATAACAACAACAATAACAACAATAATAATAAATAATGTTTGATAAACAAACAAACACACAAACAAAAAATACTTCTCCCAGCTTCTGCCAAACTAGCAGTTCGAAAGCACGTTAAAAAATGCAAATAGAAAAATTGGGACCACCTTTCGTGGGAAGGTAACAGTGCTCCATGTGTCTTTGGCATCTAGTCATGCCAGCCACTGGACCACAGAGACGTCTTCAGACAGTGCTGGCTCTTTGGCTTTGAAACAGAGATGAACACTGCCCCCTAGAGTTGGGAACGATTGGCAAGCATGTCCGAGGGGAAGATTTACCTTTAAGCAAATAGGATATTGGTCTTTTTATAAAACAATAACAACAACCATCATAACCTTTAGAAGAAAGAAATTTTACCTCTTGCAAAAAAATATTTTTAAAAAAAAAACCACACAAACTATAAAAACCTCAACAAATGACCCGGGGTTATCTTAATGGATTTTGACAGTGCCAAGAGACAGATGGCATTTTGTATTGCTTTCATCTCAGATCACTTCAGTCATTTCTTCTCTGGGTCCAAAGAGGAGACAAAAGGTTTCATCTTTTCAGGGGGAAAAGAAAAAGCAACAACCCAAATGTGATTTTTTTAAAAAAGAGAAAAAGACAGCTCTTATGTTTTTTCTTCTTCCTGGTTTCTTTTTTTTGTATTGATTACAGGAGCTGGGGTGGGTGGGAGATGTTTCATTTCTTAAGACTTTTTGAAGCCTGCCAATTGGGGTGGCTTTAATTATTGCGCACTGCGATTCCTTGTCATTAAACGATGATTATTACCAGTTATATTTGTTTTCTGGAGTACTGTTTTCTGTCCATCCGCCTATCTCTTTCCTTTTCCTTCTTTCTCTCTTTCCTTCTCTTTTCCCTCCCTCTTTTTTCTTTCCCTCCTGTCTTTCTGTCCTCTTTCCCTTATTTATTTGTTTGTTTGTTTGTCTGTTTGTTTGTTTATTTATTTAGTTGAATACACATTAATACACAATGAAGGTTACAGTGGATATACTTGAAGTGAAATATGTCAAGGAAAGAATACAGGAGAAAATATAGGAATAAAATATATCAATGAGAGCATAGAAGAAAAGATATAGGGATAGAAGAGAAAAGATATGAGATACAGGTTAGACAATAGGACAGGGGATGCACGCCCCTTATTCACCTCTTAGGAATCTGGAGAGGTCAACCGTGGATAGTCTAAGGGTAAAATGTTGGGTGTTAGGGGATGACACTTTGGAGTCCGGTAAAGAGTTCATTTTCCCTCTCTTTCTCTTTCTCTCTCTCTCTCTTCCTCTTCCTCATTCTCTTTTTTCCGCTGTCCGTCCCTTCCTCCTCCCTCTTTTTTTCTCTCTTCCTCCTCATTTCCCTCCCTTCCTCTCTTTCTCCCTTCCTTCCTCTCTCCCTCCCTCTTCCTCTTCCTTTTACTCTTCTTCTCCCTCCCCCTCTCCTCCCCCCACCTTTCTAACTGGACCTACAGCAAGAAAGAGAAGGTCAAGAAACTGACCAGCCCAGAAGTAGCCCTCTTCTGAATGGAGGCAACACATGTAGACAGGTGTATTTTCTTGCTCACAGCTTTCGTCGAGGTGATACCTGTGAATCTGCTTAGTTCCTCACCTACTTCCTGGTTAGAAGTTAACGTGACATTAGTGTTCATGGGTCTGTTCCTCTACGTGAACATTAAGTTGATTTACTGGCTGACAGGTGCTGACTTTGAGAAAACAGGGGGAATATTGCATGCAGAGCAAAAGGCAAACACAAGTGAACGGATTTAGCTCTTCAGTGGCTTGTGTTCATCCAGGCGGATGTAGGACATTGCCCTATTTAGTGTCTTCTATCTCTCCTCTCTTGTCTTAACTGAGGGATAAAGACATTCAAAAGGCACAGTTGTTACTGTTTTATGTTTTTTATCTTCAGTTGCTGTAATTACAACAAGAATATCTCCGGGACCGCCTTCTACCGCACAAATCCCAGCGACCAGTTAGGTCTCACAGAATTGGCCTTCTCCGGGGCCCGTCAACTAAACAATGTCGTTTGGCGAGACCCAGGGGAAGAGCCTTCTCTGTGGCGGCCCCGACCCTTTGGAACCAACTCCCCCCAGATATCAGAGTTGCCCCCACCCTCCTTGCCTTTCGTAAGCTCCTTAAAACCCACCTCTGTCGTCAGGCATGGGGGAATTGAGACTTTCCCTTCCCCCTAGGCTTATAAAATTTATGCATGGTTTGTCTGTATGTATGATTGGTTTCTTAAATTGGGTTTTTTAAATTAACTTAAATATTAGATTTGTTTATATTGTTTTATTGTTGTTAGCCGCCCCGAGTCTACGGAGAGGGGCGGCATACAAATCTGATAAAGAAAATAAACAAACAAACAAACAAACAAACAAGAAGAAAAAAACAGTAGCAACTGTGCCTCCATTCAGAAACTTTCACCTAAATTCACAGGGTGTCCTTGACTTACCGCCAGTTGCTGGATTAGGATTCAAAGTTATGTTAGATCTGCTATGGGGTTACTTATGATCCAAATCCAAAGTTGAGCCCCACCCTTGATCCACATGACCAAGGTTTGGTGCTTGACAACCACGCTGCATTTAAGGCTGTTTGAGGTATCCTCTGGTCACAGGAGAACATGTTACAATGTCTTTGCAGAAAACATCCACCAAGTAAAAGAGCCGTGGTGGCGCAGTGCAGTGGTTAGAATGCAGTATTGCAGGCTAATTCTGCCAACTGCCAGCAGTTCAATTATTTATTTATTTATTTTATTTATTAATTAGATTTGTATGCCGCCCCTCTCCGCAGACTCGGGGCGGCTAACAACAGTAAAAAAGACAATATAAACAAATCTAATATTAAAAGTGATTTAAAAAACCCCAATTTAAGAAAAACCAATCATACATACAGATATACTCAATTCCCACCGGCTTGAGATTGACTCAGTCTTCCATCCTTCCGAGAACCCAGATTGTTGTTATAGGCTGATTCTGTAAACCACTGAGAGAGGGCTGTAAAGCATTGGGAAGGAGTAGATGGGTGTAAGTGCTATTGCTATTGCTGTTCCTTTCTCCCTCCCTCCCTCTCTCTCCCCTCCCTCCCTCCCTCCCCTCTCCCTCATTCCCTTCCTTCCTTCCTTCCTTCCTTCCATCTTTCCTTCCTTCCTTCCATGGTACACAGTGGTTAGAATGCAGTATTTCAGACTGACACTGCCCAATGCAAAGAGTTCGATCTTGACTGGCTGAAGATTGACTTCCGAGGTCAGTAAAATGTGGACCCAGATTGTTGTGGACAATAGGCTGGCTCTGTAAACAACTTAAAGAGGGCTGTAAAGCATTGTAAAGTGATATATAAGTCTAAGTGCAATTGATATTCTAGTTTTCAGCAAAACTGTGCCCATAACAAACCACTGATTTGCTTAACGAGCACAGTATTTGCTTAATGATGATTGCAAAAAAAGGTAATAATATTAGATTGGTCACATATCTGACCCATATTTATGATTGTGAGGGGCAGGTTCTATTATGGTCATAACTCAAGGTCTATCTGTACAGCTTTTCAATAAGGGATGATTTTTTTAATACTATCCTTTCCTTTAAAAAAATGTTCTTCTTAGAACATCCAGAATTTCTTTTCATTTGTTTATTCTAAAGTTGAAAACTCCTGAAACAGCCCTTAAGCTTAATTCATCCTTGGAAGATGAAGAATCTGACCAACTAACAGTCAAAGGAAATTAGCAGGAGATAAGAAGAAATTCAAGGTGGACTGAACTGAGATCTCTTGTGGGCATGACTCATGGCTGATTATGCGTTTGATGAGCCCCTCCCTTGGGCTCAGCCTAGTCATAGCCTACATCCACGTAAATTTTACCAGGGAAATGGAAATGGTGACGACCTATCAGCTAGCCTCGTTTCCTTTATCACAGGATAGATATGAAGGAAAAGAATGGAATCTCTACTTCCATAGGCATAAAAACCTGAACAGGAATCTACTTCTTTCTATATTTCATAATCTGGATGATTCAGGCATCTCAAATGAGTATAAAGGTTGATTGTAATCTTAACCTTTCTACAAGAATCTGAACTACTAACAGTCAAAGAGAAATTAATGGGAGATACAAGAATCTGAACTACTAACAGTCAAAGAGAAATTAATGGGAAATACAAGAATCTGAACTACTAACAGTCAAAGAGAAATTAATGGGAGATAAGAAGGATCTTATCACAGGAAATCACAGGGAAAAGAACGGAATCTCTGCTTCCATAGGCATAAAAACCTGAACAGGAATCTACTTCTCTCTATATTTCATAATCTGGATGATTCAGGCAGTTCAAAGAATATAAAGGTTTATTGCAAGCATCAGCTCTCTACAAGAATCTGAACGACTAACAGTCAAAGAAAAATTAGCGGGAGATGAGAAGGAACTCAAGGTGGACTTGACTTAGATCTCTTGTGGGCGCGCACTCGTGGCTTATGATGTGTTTGACCCCTAGTCATTTCCTAAATCACAAACATTAATCTCCTTATAAATCACATCCTAATTTTTATTTCATTTTAGAAGCAGCCCATTAATTTTGCATACGGCTTGCTTCTTCCCCCTGCTCTCCAAAGACTGAGCCCTCTTCGGTTCCTGACAAGTCCCAGCTTTTTATTGGAAACGATGTGGAGAAATGAAGCAAGCTGAGCCGCTTTTTGCTGCTTTAGTGGAACCCAGCAAATCATTAAGACAGTGGCAGGTCAAATGGAAAGAGGAAATATCTAATGCAGCTCTTGTCATCTTGAAGGAAACGCAAAGGACACTCAGAGCCAAATGCAATCGAAGCGGAAGGGGCAGGAGTCAAAATACAGGCTTACATCTTTTCAAAATAAGTTTTTAGGTTGATGCTGGCAGGGCCAGGTTTGGAAGGGGAAGGAAGGAAGGAAAATGGAGGGAGGGAAGGAAGGAGATGGGAATGAGAAGAAGGAAAGGAAAGACAAAGGGAGGGAAGAAGGAAGAATAAAGGGAGGAAAGTTTCAATCATTTCATTAAGGATAAAGGGAGGGAAGAGGGGAGAAAGAAAGGGGGAAGGACAGATGGGGGGAAGGATGGAAGGAAGGAGATAGGATTGAGAGAAGGGAAAGAAGAAAGGACAAATGGAGGGAGGTAGGGAGGGAAGGAAGGATAAAGGGAGGGGAGAAAGAAAGAGAGGAAGGACAGAGGATGGTAGGGAGGGAGACAAGGAAGGAAGGAGAAGGGAATGAGAGGAAGGAAAGAAGGAAGGATAAAGGGAGGGAGACAAGGAAGGAGGAAGGATAAAGGGAGGGAGGGAAGGAAGGAAGATGGGAATGAGAGGATGGAAAGAAGGGAGGACAAAGGGAGGGAGGGAAGAAAAAAGGAAAAAGGGAGGGAGGAAAAAGCAAGGAAATGAGGAAAGAAAAAGGAGGAAGGAAGGGGTGGAGAGAAGAGGGAAGAAGGAAAGAAGGACAAAGGGAGGGAAGGAAGGAGGGAACAAACAAATGATGGAAGGAAGGAAATAAAAAAGGAAAGGAAGGAAGGAGATGAAGGGAGGGAGGGAGATGGAGGGAGAGGAAGGAGGGAGGGAGGGAGGAAGAAAGGAAGGAAGGAAGGAAGGAAGGAAGGAAGGAAGGAAGGAGAGATGTCAGAGAATCACAAGTCTGTACTAGGCCTAATTATACTGGATTTTCTAATCAGTGAAGAAATACCAAGTACAGGGAGAAATTGCAACGTGCATTTGGTTCCTTTTAGCAATAGCTTTGTTAACATTAATGTTGATTCAGCTAAGCAGTCTTCCACCCTCTTTCTGCCAGTTCTGGCTTGGCAGCACCATTCACATCCGATGATTTCCACTGCTATCCTGCGAACATCTGTTACATTTTGCAGCTCAGAGCCCCTAAATTAGCCCTCTTTTTTCTTTTCCAAGGGCTGCTATTGCCTTGACTTCCTTTTGTTCCATGCCACACATACGCTCGGTGTGAGATAAAATATAGACGCTTTGAAGGAGAAACAAGGCGGAATATCATTGGTGAGGAGACCGCTCAACCACAATCAAAATTCTCTTTTGTGCAGAAGGCAGCTCTACATTTCTCAAAGCAGTAAAAAGGAAAGGAAAAGAACAAAAAGGGAATAGCTTTCAATCTGTTGGGGGGGGGGAAGAGAAAGATGGAGACTGAATGGAGCAAATTAAAAAATGCAGGAAAAATACTTCAGCTTCGGAGGGAAGGTTGGAGATTTCTGTATTATCAGTTGAAATACAATTTGGACCAGAATTCTCTGCAGACGGTCACTCAGGCCCTCACCATCTCCCATCTAGATTATTGCAACACGCTCTACATGGGGCTACCCTTGAAGAATGTTCAGAGACTACAGATAGTCCAGAATGAAGCCGCACAAGCTGTTATGGGTGTACCTAGATAAACTCAGGGGTGGGCTGCTGCCCAGATGGAGGGGAACACAGTGGGCAGGGGTGGGCAGCAGGCAGGACGGGGTGGAACACAGTTCCACCAGCAGAAATGAAGATGCCTGCACAGTTCCCAGTGATCGGTTAGGTCCCACAGAGTTGGTCTCCTCTGGGTCCCGTCAACTAAACAATGTCGTTTGGTGGGACCCAGAGGAAGAGCCTTCTCTGTAGCGGCTCCAACCCTCTGGAACCAGCTCCCTCCAGAGATTAGAACTGCCCCCACCCTTCTTGCCTTTCGTAAACTCCTTAAAACCCACCTCTGTCGTCAAGCGTGGGGAAACTGAAACATCTCCCCCTGCCTATGTAGGTTTTTTTGTGTATGATATGACTGTATGCATGTTTTTTTAATATATTGGGGTTTCTTGTTTTTTAGACTTTTTAAATGCATTATTGTTATTTTAGATTCTAACTATTAGATTTGTCATTGTATATTGTTTTTATCATTGCTGTGAGCCGCCCCGAGTCTATGGAGAAGGGCGGCATACAAATGTAATAAATAATAATAATAATAGTTCCAGCTGATCGGCGGCTGTCACTTCCTGGATTACTGGTCTCGGCTCAGCTCTCCTTTTTTTCCCTACTGCTGCTGCTGCATCTGTACTCCTGGCTTTTTTCCTCTTTCCTCCTTCTTGGCCTCGGATGAGCTTCCCTCTCTCCTGCCCGGCTCCCCTCCAGCCTCACGGGGCCACCACGCACCTGAGGTGCAAGCAGAAGGCGTGGGTGGAAGCGGCGCTGGCAGCATTTATGCTTCTGGCAGCACCCGTTCGCCTAGCTACCCAGCCTGAAGTTTGGGGGGGGCGACCCAGGAAGGAGAGCGCAGGAAATGCGAAGCAAGTTGTCACCCCAGCAAGCGACACTGGTGAGGTTGTATGTCGAGGACTTAACAGTTCACTTGAACGATGATGATCATTCAAGCCACTCCCACCTGGTCACATGGCCAGCAAGCCACTCCCACCCAGTCACATGACCATTAAGCCACACCCACAAAATAAGCCACACCCACAGTGTGGCAGTAAAAATTTTGGCTATCCATTACTGGCTATGGGACTTTGGGAGTCAGGGCAAAGAGATGCAGCCAAGGGAAGGGTCAGACCAGAGACCTTCAGCTGCATAGTGGGTGGAGAAAGACACTCTGAAGAGACCCTCCCTAGTTTCTCATTCTTGTAAAGGAGGCAGCTGTAACGGTATATGGCAAAGCACTTGTGAGATGGGGGAAGAGATGCTGCCTAGGAAAGAGCCAGATAAGAGACAGCATAGCCCAGAGCTGTATAATGGATGGAGTAGAAGGATGAAAAGGGACCCTACCTACCACAGTTTCTCAGGTTGTATTTCCTGCCTGGTCTACTGAATAAGGTTGACATCAATCTTACAAGTTTGAAAGTAGAAATCTCCTACCATCATGTTTAAAGCCTGAGAAACTAGGGATGGGTCTCTACTGAACTTCTTGCCTTGCCCCTTAAGTAGCTGTGGGCTATGCTGTCTCTTATCTGACTGTTCTGTAGGCCTGGGGTCTCCAACCTTGGCAACTTTAAGACCTGTGGACTTCAAGTCCTTCAAGTTCTCAGCCAGCTAACTGAGGAACTTTGGGGAGTTGAAGTCCACATGTCTTACAATTGCCAAGGTTGGAGACCCCTGCCTTAGCCAGTGTCTATTCCCCCGTCTCTCAAGGACTTTCCCACATTCCATGATCGATAGTCAGCTGTTGTCTGATACTTGGTGTTTCACTTGGAAAGGTCATAAACAGAATGGAGCAGCCTAACAATTCTATGAATGAATGAATGAATGAATGAATGAATGAAGGAAGGAAGGAAGGAAGGAAGGAAGGAAGGAAGGAAATGAATGAGATGAAGGCTCCAGTCATTTTGAGGTTCATCCATCCATCCTCTCCTTTAGACACATATATGAACTGAATAAACAAACCCTCACAGCCAACCCACATTCAGTAAAAGACCTTGGAATACTAATATCAAATGACCTAAGTGCTAAAGCCCACTGCAACAATACCGCCAAAAAGGCTTCCAGAGTTGTTAACCTGATCCTACGTAGCTTCTGCTCTGGCAATCTCACACTACTGACTAGAGCCTACAAAACTTATGCCAGACCCATCCTCGAATACAGCTCATCTGTCTGGAACCCACACCACATTTCAGACATCAACACTATCGAAAATGTCCAAAGATATTTCACCAGAAGAGCCCTTCACTCCTCCACTCGAAACAGAATACCTTACGAAAACAGACTAACTATCCTAGGTCTTGAAAGCTTAGAATTGCGGCGCCTAAAACACGATTTAAGTATTGCCCACAAGATCATATGCTGCAATGTCCTTCTGGTCAACGACTACTTCACCTTCAACCGCAACAACACAAGAGCATGCAACAGATTCAAACTTAATATTAACCGCTCCAAACTTGACTGTAAAAAATATGACTTTAACAATCAAGTCGTCAACGCGTGGAACTCATTACCGGACTCTATAGTGTCTACTCCCAACCCCCAACATTTCTCCCTTAGACTCTCCACGATTGACCTCTCCAGGTTCCTAAGAGACCAGTAAGGGGCATACATAAGTACACTGATGTGCCTAACGTCCCCTGTCCAATTACCTTTCCTTTTCTCATATATCCTATATATTCTCTCCCTCTCATCCACTCCTCTTCTTTTTTACTTACTATCCCTACATATACTACTTAATGTTTATTTCATTCCATATGTATTGTATATTGGACAAAGAATAAATAATAATAATAAATAACAGTTACAATATCAACATCATTCTCCATAACTGTCCATTATAATTGACAATTATAATGTCAACTGTCAAATGTCAGTCATAATTGATTTTTAAAGACCTTTGAAACAGCTTCCTCTGCCTTAGAGTTTAACTCAATCGGTTGCCTTTTCCCAACAGCTGTTCCACAGCTTCTCTTCCTCGGCCAAATCTCAGCAACTGGTATCTAACCAAGGTAAATTCCCTACCGGGAGAAACATTCCTCTTGGAGATTCAAGCGCTTAATTTGGTTTAAAGCAGGAAGCACCTGGATTTTACCGGTATTAATGAAATACTTGGCAGTGTTCCCTTCCATCCGCTTCTCCTGTTGTGAAAAACTTGGAAGCATTAGTTCCTCAGAGATTTTGTTTTTTTTAAAATTCCTAGCCAGGGAATTCGACCAGCATCAATAATTATTTCTGAGCGGACTGAGTCAGCTTCTTGAGTTTCAAACAGTGCGTGTGAACTTTGAGCATGAAATTAACATGAGGTCTTCCCTGGAACTGGAGAGCTTACTACAACTTTTAAAAGACATCAACCCATTTTTCCCCTTCTTTCTCTAAGTTTCTTCATGTCAGTTTTCCATTTGCAGCTTGGGATAATGATGACTCCTTCCCTAGCAGAATCATACAAAAATATCAACAACCCACCTCCATTATTTTTCTGCACCAAGATGTGTTCTTGACTTAATCTCACACCTGCTTCATATCCCTGCGGAGATCATAAATCAATGGAAACTTAGGCCTTTTACAATTTGTAAAAAATCAAGAGTTGGATCTTGAAGAGACAGGAAGGAAGGAAGGAAATAAGGAAGAAAGGAAGGAAGGATAAAAAAGAAAGAAGAGAAAGATGAAGGAAGGAAAGAAAAATGAATGATGGATAAAATGGAAAAGGAGAAGGAAATAAGGGAGGGAGGGAAGGAAAGAAGGAGAGAGAGAAAAGAGAGAGGAAGGAAGGAAACAAAGGAAAGACATAATGGATAAAAGGAGAAGGGAGATAGGAAGGAAAGAAGGAAAGGAGGGTTAGGATAAAAAGAGAAAGAAGGAAGGAAGGAAAGAAGTAAAGAAAGAAAGAAAGAAAAAGAAAGAAGGAAAGTTGAATGATGGCTAAAATGGGGAGAAGGAGGTCAATAAGGAAGGAAGGAAGGAAGGAAAGATAAAAAGACAACAGAAAGGAAGGAAGGAAAAATGAATGATGGATAAAAGAGGAAAGGAGAGGGAGAAAGTAGTAAAGAGAGAGGGAGGGAGGAAGGAAGGAAGGGAGGATTGCTTAATATTACAATACAAAGCTTCCTTACTTCCACTACCCGACCATTTCCTGACCCTCAAAAGCAAAGGCGCAAGAGCATTTTTTGTTATTACTCATTTGTTTCATGCAACAAGCCTACAAGAGCTTTTCCTACCAGCCCTAAACATCCACTCTTGCCCTTTTCAGAAATCAAAGGAATTCATCCAGCCTTCTCTACTAGTCCTATCACCTTTCCCGAGCCTTCTTCCATTGGTGGGAAGGTGTGGAACCAAATGGCCCATGGTCTAATCGAGAAAGACAAGGCAGAGAGAAGAAGGGAGTCAGGCAGATGGCTGGAGAAGACAATTTCTGCATTGCTGATGTTGACGTTGCAACTTTGGTGTGTATATAGCGCTCTGCTTCAGTGCACAGAACATATGCTTCTCCTTTCCCAAGAGTCAAAAAACCCATCCTCCTTCTTCTCTTCCATTCTCTGCAATGCTAGAAAAAATGGGGTTTTTTACCTCTCCCTTCCCCTGAGTTTTCTATCCTCCAAAATAGCTCCATATTGTCCTTTCCAAACTTGAGGAAGCTTCATAGTCTCAGCAGGCCTCATAAACCCCCATGCTGTCGCTATACGACAGCCCAAAGGATCCAAGATTTGAGATCGAGTGACAGCTCTGTTAGAAAAACAAACAACCTCCTGGTAGAGGTTGTTTGTTTTTGATGGGTCTGACGTGCAGTCTTACCAAGGCATTGTAACTTTTTATTATTTATTTTATTTATTTATTCATTTGTCCAATACACAAATACATAGGAAGAAAATAGACATGTGGTAATATATATAAGGGTAAAAGTGAACTTAGAGGAGAGGATACATGAAAGGAAGAGAATATATAAGATAGTGAAAGAAAGGAAAGACAATTGGACAGGGGACGAAAGGCACACCAGTGCACTTATGTACGCCCCTTACTGTCCTCTTAGGAACCTGGAGAGGTCAATCGTGGAGAGTCTAAGGGAGAAATGTTGGGGGTTAGGGGTTGACACAATTGAGTCCAGTAATAAGTTCCACGCTTCGATAACTCGATTGTTGAAATCATATTTTTTACAGTCAAGTTTGGAGTGGTTCATATTAAGTTTGAATCTGTTGCGTGCTCTTGTGTTATTGCGGTTGAAGCTGAAGTAGTCATTGACCGGTAGGACTTAGAACAGTTTGTCTAGTGATGGTTCAAGGTTGGAATGGCCCTGGGAAAAAAGTGGCTTTTCACACTCAACGGCCCCTGTATCATCGCCATGGTCCCATGATCAAAACCCAGAGATCTGGCAAGGTTTGAGAGACACTTGCCGACGGTGATGGCTATGAAACAGAGCATCTTCCATTCCTCTTGAGTAGGAAATTCAAACCAGGTTTTCTCTGAGACTCTTGAGTAATAAAAGAAGTTAGTTGGCTAATAACCTCGTTGGTTTCCCCTGGTCATGTTTGCAAGAAATGGCGTTAAGATCTCGGGAGCTTAATTATGTTTTCTCTTACCTTCTGCTCCCAGGAAAGATCAATAATTAGGGCAATAAAATTGTAAGAATAATTGCAAGCCACTATATTCATAGAATTCATAAACAGGGGTTTGTTCGTTCTCTCTCTCTCCTGATAGAGAAACTGTTTTCAAGTCCCGATAGCATCTCTTAAAAAGAGATGAAAGCATTCTGCACCATTCCCAGACTTGGGAGCAGGGATGGAATTGAAAAAATGTAGCAACCACTTCTCTGCCTGGTTGATGGATGGGCATGGCCTTGGATTGTGGCCTACCCAGTCTTCTGCATCACGTGGGGGGCAGTGGTGATGTCATGATGATGTCACAGATCTGGTCCAGTCAGTGTTGGTCCGTGAGTGCCACCATCTTTTTTTTGAAATAATATTCACACAAAACATAACAGTGTGCTCAATGCTCAAAGTGCACACCACCAAACAACATTCATAGCCTTCCACCAAAATGGGGGCATATTTTCTACATACCATTTTAACTTAAGAGCAGTACAGTGGTATCTCTTCTTACGAACTTAGTTCGTTCCGTGACCAGGTTCGTAAGTAGAAAAGTTCGTAAGAAGAAGCAACTTTCCCCATAGGAATCAATGTAAAAGCAAATAATGCGTGCAATCCCCTCCGTAAAGTCACCCCTTTTGCTTTGCGCTGTTGGGAAACCCCACCTGCGGACTTCCGTTGCCAGCCAAAGCACCTGTTCTTGTGTTTCTGGGATTTCCCTGAGCCTCCCCTCACTGGGATTCAAAGCAGCGCCGGCAAAAATGAAAGGAATCCCAGCGAGGGGAGCCTCATGGGAATCCCAGCAACGCAAGAACGGGCACTTCGGCTGGCAACGGAAGTCCGGAGGTGGGGTTCCCAGCGAGGGGAGGCTCAGGGAAATCCCAGCAATGGAAGAACGGGCGCTTCGGTTGGCAATGAAAGTCTGGAGGCGGGGATTCCCAGCGAGGGGAGGCTCAGGGGAATCCCAGCGCTTCGGCTGGCAACGGAAGTCCGGAGGCGGGGCATCCCAGCGGCAGCGGCTTGGGTTCGTAAGGTGAAAATAGTTCGGAAGAAGAGGCAATCTTAATAATAATAATCTTAAACACTGGGTTCGTATCTTGAAAAATTCGTTAGTAGAGGCATTCATAAGAAGAGGTACCACTGTATATCTATTTACATATTATAAAGTACAGTGATACCTCGTCTTGCAAACGCCTCATCATACAAACTTTTCGAGATACAAACCCGGGGTTTAAGATTTTTTTGCCTCTTCTTACAAACTATTTTCATCTTCAAACCCACCACCGCTGTTTTTAAGCACCCTTTTTTGTGCTGCTGGGATTTCCCTGAGGCTCCCCTCTATGGGAAACCCCACCTCCAGACTTCCGTTGCCAGTGAAGCACTCATTTTTGCGATGCTGGGATTCCCCTGCAGCATCGCAAAAACATGGAAGTCCAGAGGTGGGGTTTACCATGGAGGGGAGCCTCATGGGAATCCCAGCAGTGCAAAAATGGGCACTTCGGCAGGCAAAAGAGGTGATTTTTGGCCTTGCACGCATTAATCGCTTTTCCATTGATTCCTATGGGAAACATTGTTTCGTCTTACAAACTTTTCACCTTAAGAACCTCATCCTGGAACCAATTAAGTTTGTAAGACAAGGTATCACTGTAATTCTAATTTATTCTTTATGCCTTGGTCTCGAATTCTACTAACCACATGTCCTCTTATCCCATCATCCCATAAGTTCCTGTAGATTAGTTTCATTGGTTGAGTTCATCCTCTTATCCATAATCTCAAAATGAATAGGATCCACCATGTACCGATACCAATTTTGTAGTGTCCATTTTGTCGCATCCTTCCAGCCTAAGACTATTAACGCCTGAACGCTTTCTATCCCTGCTTCTTTTATGTCTCTGAATTCTCCCATCTCATTCCTTTTGACTAATACCGCCATTTCCTTTGCCCATCGTATATTTAACATCCTATTAGAACATAAGAATGTAAGAAGAGCCATGATGAATCAGGCCAAAACCCATCAAGTCCAGCATTCTGTGTCCCACAGTGGCCCCCCAATTGTCCATGGGGATCTTGAGCAGAAAGAGAAGGCAAAAACCTCCCTTTCCCTTGACCCCCAACAAATGGTACTCAAGGGAATCCTGCCTGCCTCAACCAATATAGAAGCGGCACATGGACATCCGTTTCAATAACCACCAATACACTAGGCATCCATGAATCTGTCTAATCCTGCCTTGAAGCTATCAAGGCTGACAGCTGTCACAACCTCTTCTGGAAGTGAATTCCATAAACCAACGACCCTCTGAGTGAAGAAATATTTCCCTTTATTTGTCCTCGCTTTCTTACCTATGAGCTTTAAGGAGTGCCCCCTCGTTCTAGAATTGTGTGATAAAGAATTTTCTCTAACACACAAATGTGGTCTCATCAGCGCTCTGTATAGAATAGAATAGAATAGAATAGAATAGAATAGAATAGAATTTTATTGGCCAAGTGTGATTGGACACACGAGGAATTTGTCTTGGTGTATATGCTCTCAACGTACATAAAAGGAAGTGGGTCCATTCCAGTTCCTATTCTCTTCTGTTGTCCCAAGTTAATGACAATAGGGAAATTTTCTATGGAGTCTACTTCACATTTTAATGACGTGAATTGAGCTGATCATGACTGACTGTAATGCAAAGGCCATCAAATATTGGTGGGAATATTTGCTGTCCCTCAAGCAAATCAGTCAAGCCTGACATAGCTTCTCCAGAAGTCAACTGAAGGTTGCAGCTTCAAGACAAATGTGTTGACTATGGGCAAGTTGGGCTCATCAATCACAATCAGTCCTAATGGGGTTCATTCATTTTTAATTTCGGTTTAGTTTTATGCCGACCAAAGCCCTGTGTAACTGATAAACTACAGTTTAGGGCTTAGAGCCACATTAGACAATCGGTTTGCATCCCTGAGGAACGCGGCAAATTGAACAGCGACGTGAAGTCAATCTTGAAGCCAAGAACATGATTGGGGGCTGAGAAGGTTCATCTCTGAACTTTGGAATGGAGATCAGAGGCTTATGTTGGTTTCCTAAGCTTCGTCATGTCTAGGCTAGATGCAAGGCTTCAAAAATTTTAGCAAGAACCACTAAAACCCACTCTACTCATCCTCCTTCATTATGGCAATGGGGGAGGGGGTGTTTTTGCGTTCCCTTGGTTCCAGAGGCTTTCCTTGAGCCTCTGGGAGGGTGAAAACGGTCTCCCAAACTTCTGGTAGGCCTGTATTTCACCCTCCCCAGGCTCCAGAGGCCTTCTGGAGGCTGGAAACAGGCTCATTTCTCCTGAACTTCCGGTAGGCCCATTTTTTGCCCTCCCCTAGCCTCCATGAGTGCCATCCACTTACCTGCATCCAAAATGGGTCATTTAGGGACTCCTGGGATTGGTGGGGTGCAGGCAGTAATGGGCTCCTACAGGTACGGTCAGGTACGCAGTACTGGTAGCAAAATTTTGGTCAGGTACTGTTCTGTCAGGCTCTCTGGTAGACTCCTCCCAAAAATTCACAGCTACAAATTTCAGACACACACACATTTGAAAATTCAAAACAATGTTCTTTATAATGAAAATTCACTTAAACCAAGCCCTCTTTTTGTATAGCAAAGAGCACTCGTCTCCAAACAAACTGGTAATTTGTACAAGTCCCTTATCAGTTCTGTGATACTTAGCTTGCAGCTGTGAGGCAATTCACAGTCCTTCTTCTTTCAGAAAGTGAAACACACTTTGCTCTGGTTTAGTTTCAAAGCGGGGAAAAATCAGCACACAAAAGGTCAAAGTCAGTAAAGCAGTCACGAAACACAATGATCAGATAATCCTCCACAATGGCCAAACCCACAGGCTGCTATTTATAGCAGCCTCACTAATTACCACAGCCCCACCCAACCACAGGTGGCCTCATTTTCTTTGATAATAATCTCTCAGTTGTTGTTGCCTATGCATCGCTCTCCGCATGCGTGGATGTATCATTAACTCTTGTTCTGAATCCAAGGAGGAGCTAGATAATTGATCTCCTTCTGAGCTGTCTGCCACTCTCCTCCTCCCTGTTACTCATGTCTTCTTGGTCAGAGGAGCCTTCATCAGCAGATTCCACCGGGGGCAAAACAGGCCTGCAGCATGTGGATGTCTCCCCCACATCCACAGTCCTTGGGGCAGGAGCTGGGCCAGAGCTAACCACAACAGGTACATAGTACCGGTAGCAAAATTTGGATTTTTTTTTCTTTTTTCCCCTTCTGGGTTCCGGGTATGTTTTTCCTATCGCAGTAAATGAGGTTGAATCTGTATAATTTTAGAAGAGCTGTGCGGGTGTGTGTGTACATACACTTTATATAGTAGATAATCAGGGGTGGGTACCCAATTTGAGTTGAAAGATTTTTAAACACAATGCATAAGCCACACCCACAGTGTGGTAGTAAAAATTTTAGTGGCCCATCACTGGGTGCAGGGGTGGGTTCATAGAAACATAGAAACGGAGAAACGAAGAAACATAGAAACATAGAAACATAGAAGATTGATGGAAGGAAAAGACCTCCTGATCCATCTAGTCGGCCCTTATACTATTTCTTGTATTTAATCTTAGGATGGTTATATGTTTATCCCAGGCATGTTTCAATTCAGTTCCTGTGGATTTACCAACCATGTCTTCTGGATGTTTGTTCCAAGCATCTAGTACTCTTTCAGTAAAATAATATTTTCTCACGTTACTTCTAATCTTTCCCCCAGCCAACCTCAGGTTGTGCCCCCTTCTTCTTGTGCTCACTTTCCTATTAAAAACACTTCCCTCCTGAACCTTATTTAACCCTTTAACAAGGATCCGATTCTGTCAATGCCAACCCGTGGGTACCACCATCTTTTTAAAAGAATTTTTGCTGAATTTTTCCATCTTCGGATGGCTTTTCCTCTTCTTCTATTTGAAAAAAGCAGCAGAGGTGGGTTTTAAGGAGTTTACGAAAGGCAAGGAGGGTGGGGGCAATCCTAATCTCCGAGGGGAGCTGGTTCCAGAGGGTCGGGGCCACCACAGAGAAGACTCTTCCCCTGGGTCCCACCAGACAGCATTGTTTAGTCGACAGGACCCGGAGAAGGCCAACTCTGTGGGACCTAACTGGGATTCGTGCGGCAGAAGGCAGTCCCGGAGATATTCTTCACCGGAAGTCTATCTGATCAGTTCTTCAGCTGTGTTTTGGGTTCTATCAGACTAGTGAGCACGGGTGGAAGTGGCAATGCTCGATGGGACATACACATGAGTGTGAAGGAAGTGTGTGTTTGTGCGTGCAATGTCGTGCTTCGAACTGGTGGTGAAGGTAAGTGGAATTCGCCCCTGGGGTGAACAGGGTCAGCCAGGAATAAGATTTGGGGGTTCTCCAAACTGCACAGAATCTTAGATGTTCTCCCAAACCCCTGCAACCCCCTAGCAGCCCACCCTGGCTAGACATATACCATAGTTGTAAGTTTCCCTCCCAAGTCCTTGACTTACAACAGTTCATTTAGTGACCGTCCGGAGTTACAACGGTAATGAAAAAGCAGCTTAGGATCATTTTTCACAGTTATGATTGTCACAGTGTTCCCAAGGTCACTTAATAACTGGCTCACATTTATGACGGTCTCCATGTCCCATGGTCATATGGTCCTCCTTTTGCAACCTCAATGGGGGAAGCTCAATTTCTCTTAACAGCTGGGTTACTAATTGAACAACAGCAGTGATTCGCTTAACAATGGTGACAAGAAAAATCACAACAAAATCCACTTTGCAAATTTCTCACTGAGCGGCATAAATGTTGGGCTCAATTGTGGTTGAAGGTTGGGCAAGAAAGTTAGCATATAAGGCACCTGTCTGTTATACAATTCGAAACAATAAAACACAGTTGAACTAAACCATGGTTTAGTATGGCAAACACACTCTCTGATAGAAATGTTGAATACTGCTGTGGGCCAAAAATAAGATTTTAAATAAGTTAATTCCCCGCTTTTTCTTGGCCAGAGTCTGTATATGGATCTAATATTTTACCTCCTGCCAAGCTGACAAGTTCTTGGAAGAAATTCTTCGGTATATCACAGAAGGTTAAATAACACCTCTCATATTGTTTTTGACCTGACATTTAGCCTCCTATCCTTTTTCTCCAGCACAACAAAAGAAATATCTAGAGGGAAGATCACTAAAATAATTTGGTTTTTTCGTCCCTTCCTCTTCTTTTCGAGAGACGTGCTTGTTTCGGAAACACGCTAAACAGGAACCCCTTTAATTGAATTGCTTTTAATAGCAAGTTGGATAATAAAATTAAGTCATCTGGCAGCAATCCGTTTTTGAGATTCCCTAACTCTGGTTTGTCCCTAAGAGGAACATACGAAGCTGTTTATCCCCCCAACAGGGACTCTATTAAAACGAAGTTTGCAGTCAATGGAAAATTTCCAATAAATAAAATAGTGAGATATATATATATATATCCAACACTTCAAAACTACAGGACATGAAATTGATTTTGACAGTACTAAATTAATTTCCAAAACAGAACGCTACAGCAAAAGAATAATCATGGAAGCCATTGAGATAGAAAAACATCCCCAAAATATGAACAAGCGGGATGATACCTCCCGCCTACCAGACATCTGGAAAACAGCCCTCAAACGTATCCCAGCCATAGAAACTGAAACCAGACTCAGAACACCCATTGCAAAACAATCAAGTAGCCTGCAAGCTCCAACTACTCAGAATATCACGCCTAATCTACAACCATTAACTAATCAGCATACCTCAGTTACATCAACGACCCCAGGTGTTATCCCACTGACTCACCAGGAAATTTCTGCACAGCAGGCAATTGCTGAGCCATCAAACCACACCCAGCCACCAGTATTTATAGAAGGAAGGCAGCTCAGGTCTTGCTGTGTTTGCCCTAGAACAAGGACAGTAACACCAGCCTGAAGATGACGAGTGGGACCTCGTCGAAACGTCGAAACGTCGCCAGAAATTTCCAAATCCTACATGGGAAGAAACCAGAATATACCAAGACCATCATACCTGTACCCATGAAAATCTACGAAAACATATATATATATACATATATTGCACATGTTTTTGCTGAATTTATTGTCCAATACATAATACTGTACACATTGAAGAGAAAGATATGTAATAATATAAGTAAAGGAAAGAATAGAAGAAAAGATATAAAAGTATAGGTGAACATATTAGAAAGGAAGAAAAGATAAATGAGATAAGGAGAGATAATTGGACAGGGGACGGAAGGCACACTGGTGCACTTATGCACGCCCCTTACTGACCTCTAAGGAACCTGGAGAGGTCAATTGTGGATAGTCTAAGGGAAAAATGTTGGGGGTTAGGGGTTGACACTACTGAGTCAGGTAATGAGTTCCATGCTTCGACAACTCTGTTGCTGAAGTCATATTTTTTACAGTCAAGTTTGGAGCGGTTAATATTAAGTTTGAATCTGTTGCGTGCTCTTGTGTTGTTGTGATTGAAGCTGAAGTAGTCATTGACAGGTAGAACGTTGCAGCATATGATCTTGTGGGCAATACCTAGATCGTGTTTTAGGCAACGTAGTTCTAAGCTTTCTAGACCTAGGATTGGAAGTCTGCTTTCATAGGGTATTCTGTTTCGAGTGGAGGAGTAAAGGGCTCTTCTGGTAAAGTACCTTTGGACATTTTCAAGGGTGTTGATGTCCGAGATGTGGTATTTCTTGCCTTTTCAAGGGATTCATAAACACTGTGGTGGGGAGCTAGGATTGGGCAGGGGCTTTAAAAAGGTGTGACCATTTTCTGAGTAAAAAAATGCTCACCCATGAAAGAGGCAGTCCCAAGAGATGTCAATGAGATTTGGGGGGATGAATGCTTATCTATTTGGGATTTTGCTACTGGAAATTCAGTGTAGGCATGAGACTAGAAGCTAGAAGGCTGTGAGTTCTAATCTCACTTTAGGCTTGAAAGTTGGCTGGGGGACTTTGGGCCAATCAGCAGGAGATGTTGAGTTCTAATCCCACCGAACGCAAGAAAAACTGGGTGACTTTGGGCTAATCACCATGAGTTGGTGAGTCCAAGACCTGCATTGGGCAAAACAGCCAGCTGAGTGGTCTGAGTCAGTTGCTCTGCATCAGCCCATCTCACTGGGTTGTGGTTGTATGAGGAAGAAGGTGTGTTAGTTATATTTCCCCTCAATTATTGTCAAAAATAATAAAGGCAATGTGCAAATAGAAGGAGGGAGGGAGAAGGGAAAGGAAAGGAACGATGAAGAAAGACAGGAAGGGAAAGGGAAAGGGGAAAGGAGAGGAGAGGAGAAGAAAGGAAAGGACAGGACAGGACAGGAAAGGAAGGAAAGGAAAGGAAAGGAAAGGAAGAATGGGTACTTAATTGGAGTTTAGAAACGTATGAGTCTCCATCGAACCGGGGTGGCGCAGCAGGTAGAGTGCTGTACTGCAGGCCACTGAAGCTGACTGTAGATCTGAAGGTCAGCGATTCAAATCTCATCACTGGCTCAAGGTTGACTCAGCCTTCCATCCTTCCGAGGTGGGTCAAATGAGGACCCGGATTGTGGGGGCAATAGCCTAGCTCTGTTTAAAAAGTGGTATTGCTAAGATGTTGTAAGCCGCCCTGAGTCTAAGGAGAAGGGCGGCATAAAAATCGAATAAACTAAATAAATAAATAAATAAATAAATAAATAAATAAATAATAAATAAATAAATAAATAAATAAATAAATAAATAAATAAATAAATAAATATACTAAAGATGAAACTTGTGTGAGAGAATAAGAGAAACAGAAATTAAAAGTCCTGTTCCATTTCAAGATGTTGTGAACTATGGGATGCCCTGTGTCTTAATTTTTCTGATTCTCTCTCTCTCTCTCTCTCTCTCTCTCTCTCCTCTCTCTCTCTCTTTCTCCCCTCCCTCTCTTTCTCCCTCCCTCCCCATTCCTCCTCCTTCCCTCTCCCCCTCTCCCTTTCTCTCTCCCTCTCTCTCCCCTTTTCCCTCCCTCCACCCTCTCCCTGCCTTCCTCTACTTTCCCTTTCTCCCCACTCTCCTCTATCCTCCCCTCTCCCTGCACCCCTCCTCTCCTCCTCTCTCTCCCTCTCCCCTCCCTGCCATTCCCCTCCCTCCTTCCCCCATTCCTTCCCTGTCCCCTTTCCCCCCTCCCTCCCTCAGGTCCTTTCTCTTCTGTTGAAGAACAAGTGTTGAAATCTCCCTTTAGCAGATCTTTGCCCAGCTTCAACTCAAGTTAAAGAATGGGAAGATAAACTTCTCTCGTCTAAGAACACAAAATCCAGAATGATGGACACCCAGGTGATCATCCAGCTAATCCTCCCCTTATCCAATTTTAGCACCGGCTTTTTCACAAATAACGATCGATCTGCCACTTGCGAGTCACAAATCCTCGCTTAATTCTCCGAGGAGAAGCACCAGGAGGATAGAGAAGGTGCTGCAGTTTTTCCCATGCCGCAATCTCTCGCGAAACATCTCACCAGATGTATTATCCCCTGCGGATGCTACGCCGCCATTGTGCTGCAATTTTTAAAAATCACATTTTTCCTTCTTCCCCAGGACAACCAAATATATCCTCCCTCGTTCCTTTTCTCAACCTTCTCCTTCTTTTAGCCTTTGAGTCCAATAATTAATTCTGCCATATAAGGAATGGAGCCGCACCAATATACAGTGATACCTCGTCTTACGAACTTAATTTGTTCCGTTGACCAGGTTCGTCAGTAGAAAAGTTCGTAAGATGGAGCAATTTTCCCTATAGGAATCAATGTAAAAGCAAATAATGCATGCAACCCCACCCCAAAAGTCACCCCTTTTTTCCTTGCGCCGTTGGGAATCATGGATCTATCTTGTTCTTCTATTATTGGGAGATTAGCTTCAATTGAGTAATTCATGATTTTAATTGTATCTACTGGATTTTGTTTGTATAATTCTTCAGCAGGCTTTTTTAAAAAAGGCCCTGAATTGTTATCTTGTCATTTATCATAGATCTATCTTGCTCTTCTATTATTGGGACCTTATCTTCACTTAAGTCATTCGTGATTTTAATTTTGTATCTACGGGATTTTGTTTGTATAATTCTTCCGCAGGCATTTTAAAAAAGGCCCTTTCTCTCTTTCTCCCTCTCTCTTCCTTTTCTTTCCCTCCCCCTCTCCCTGCCTTCCTCTACCTTTCCCTTTCTCCCCCTCTCCCTGCACCCCTCCCTATCCTCCTCCCTCCCCTCTCCCTGCACCCTCCCTCTCCTTGTCATTTATCATAGATCCATCTTGTTCTCCTATTATTGGGACATTATCTTCACTTAAAATTCGTGATTTTAATTTTGTATCTACGGATTTTGTTTGTATAATTCTTTATATATTCATGAATTATTTCTTCTTTTTTTTGCTTGTTCAGAGTGTTGTAGTATGCCATTTTTATCAAATAGTTGATAGATTACTTTGTCACCTTTTTTCTTTTTTGATTTTTTGGGAGAGACATCTACTCGGTTTGTTCCGACACTGTTAATCTGTAATCTTTTGGGTATCTCTGGCACCTAACCCTTGGTGCATCATTGTTGTTCTCTGGAAAGACCCACCACGCTCGCTCACCCTCCCAAGAGAAGCCCAACAGGTATACAAGGGGTTGCCACAGAGAGGAGGGGATCACTTTATTCTCCAGGGCATCGGAGGGCCGGACGAGGAACAACGGCTGGAAGCTGACCAAGGAGAGATTCAACCTGGAAATAAGGAAGAACTTCCTGACGGTCAGAACGATCAACCAGTGGAACAACCTACCAGCGGACGTTGTGAACTCCAATACTGTGGACATTTTAAAGAGGAAATTGGACTGCCATTTGGCTAGGATGCTATAGGGGTTCCTGCTTAGGCAGGGGGTTGGACTTGATGACCCGAATGGTCCCTTCCAACTCTACCAATAAATAAATAAATAAATAAATAAATAAATAAATAAATAAGTAAGTAAGTAAGTAAGTAAGTAAGTAAGTAGTAAGTAAGTAAGTAAGTAAGTAAGTGAATGACATGAATGAATAAACAAAACAAACAAACAAACAAACAAACTCCATCCCCTGATGGAGGCGTCCTAAATGACTCAAAGGATTGACCTCATCCTTGGAGACAAAAAATGTCCCGGTATGTCACAAAACATTTCATCACCAAGGCAGAGATTAAATGCAAGAAAGAATCTTCTGCTCCGGCGGTTACAACGCCTAGTTTCTCTGGAATCAGCAGGATGTTTCAAAGTGAGTGAAAGGTTAGGTTAAAGAAGCTTTAGATATGGTTGGTGCAAACCAATGTTCTGAAAACTCAACGCTGACATGCTGAGCCAGGAAAGGACTTTTCAAGGACAGTGGTGAGCAATATAGAATCATAGACTCATAGGGCTGGAAGGAAGCTTGGAGGTCTTCTACTCCACCCTCTTGCCCAGGTAGGAGAACCCAGATTGATGGTTTCTCCACCATCTTTTCTTGAAAACCTCCAGTGGAGGCGCAGCTTCACTCCAAGAGGGAAGTTAATCTAATCCTACATAGCTTCTGCTCTGGAAATCTCACACTACTTACCAGAGCTTACAAAACTTTCGCCAGACCCATCCTAGAATACAGCTCATCTGTTTGGAACCCATACCACATTTCTGAAATTAACACCCTCGAAAATTTCCAAAGATACTTCACACCAGAAGAGCCCTTCACTCCTCTACCTGAAACAGAATACCCTATGAAACTAGACTTACAATCCTGGGACTTGAAAGCTTAGAACTACGATGTCTTAAACATGATCTAAGTATTGCCCACAAGATCATATGCTGCAATGTCTTGCCTGTCAAAGACTACTTCAGCTTCAACCACAACAACACAAGAGCACACAACAGATTCAAGCTTAATATTAACCACCCCCAAACTTGACTGTAAAAAATATGACTTTAGCAATCGGGTTGTCGAAGCGTGAAACTCATTACCAGACTCCGTAGTGTCATCCCTAACCCCCAACACTTTACCCTTAGACTATCCACGGTTGACCTCACCAGGTTCCTAAGAGGTCAGTAAGGGGCGTACGTAAGCGCACTAGAGTGCCCCCATCCCCTGTCCCTATAGTCTCTCCTGTATCTCATTTATCCTCTATAACCTTCATTGTGTGTTATTGTGTTTTGGACAAAATAAATAAATAAATAAAAATAAATAAATAAGCTGTTCCACTGATTAATCATTCTCACTGCCAGGAAATATGTCTGTTGTTTCTAGTTTGGGTGGTCCCTTTAGTCAGCTTCCCTCCATTGTTTCTTGTATCTCCAGGTATGATCATGTCAGTTGCTTTTCTGTTGCAGTTTGATTGCCAGTTATGAACTTCAGGAGGGTAGTCCTGGATGAGGTTCTTGGGATTCCATATTGTACAAGACCTATGGAGTACAATAGGAAGAGCAGGTCAAGAAACACAAGAAAAGACCCACAAGAAGGTGGAGAGGCGACATCAAAGACACACTACATCGGCAGCATACATAACAATGGTTGAGGTTTCCAGAACAGGAAGAACCAGAACTTTGTACCTTTGCACCTGTCCCTCAACACCCAAAGTGGTTATAGAGGAAGGAGGAGGAGGAAGAGGGAAATTTGTTCAACAATCTCCTTTACACTCAAGATAAGGGAAATTGTTGAACATTGTCTTATAGTTGTTGCTGTTGTCGTTGTCATTGGTGGTGGTGGTGGTAGTGGTGGTGGAGGAGGAGGAGGAGAAGGAGGAGAAAAAGAAAGAAGAGGAGGAGGAGGAAGAGGAGAGGAAGAAGAAGAAGAGGAGGAGGAGGAGGAGGGGGGAGAGGAAGAGGAGGAGGAAGAAGGAGGAGAAGGAGGAGGAGAGGGAGAGGAAGAAGAAGAAGAGGAGGAGGAGGAGGAGCAGCAGCAGCAGCAACAACAACAGCAACAACAACAACAACAACAAAACCAGCAGTCCAGGGTTAGAAGAAATGAGTTGTCCTAATGGCAATTTTGATTCCAAGGCAGACTTGCAAGCCTTATAATTAGCCAACAGCCACAGTCAAAAATGCCCAAAGCTCTTGCTTGGTTGATTCCTGTTACCCCTACAAGAAGTATCCAGAATGCTGCCTGAGCAGGGACATTTATTAACAATTTACTGCTCATTTTGTTCTGAACAATGTTTAGAGAGAGGTGATAAGTCTAGCCTAATGAAGTGATAAGCAGCTGGCGAAGCTGAGCTGGTGAAGCATCAAAGGTGGGTTTTTTTAATAATACCTGCAGAAGGTTACCGCCAACATCTATCAACATCTGGCACCCACCGGCAGTTGCGCTTAATTGAGAGAAGGATCTTTGTGAGATAATTACTCCTGTGCAATCTTGCCCTTTCTCCAAAGGGCTAACCAAGGGCAAACGACACATCCTCTCCTTCAAGCTCACAAATCGCCCTGGGAAATATTAATTGTCCCAATGCAGATCTGTAAATCTCGGGGACAGAAACAGGATTGTAATTGGAATCAAGAGGGCTGCAAGGTAGAGTCCCATCTGACTGGTCCTGAAAAACTAAGCAAGGTTTGCTTTGATAATCGTCAACATTTCTTGGGTGGTAGATTAGCCTAACAGGAATTTTTTTTCCCCCACCTGGGAGCTACTTTCAGAGCATAAAGATTCCTTTTCAAGGTGAGTGTTAAGGTTCCAAGTAATAAATCCATTGCAAGCAAGACTTGGAGGCAATAGAGTTCCTCAAAGATTACTTTGATTGGAAACATCATACTGGCACATATCTGGGGAAACCCGACTCCGAAAACTCCCACGGGTTTCACCTAATTCTAAGGAGAAGTTTCTCAACTTTCCCAAAATAATCTGTCACATGGTCCGATCCAGTGGTAAAATCTAATTTTTGTTCTGTGGTTGTTGCTTGGTGGGCATGACTTGGTGGTGGGGTCATGTGATTGGGTGGGCATGGCTATGTAGTCATGTGATTGGAGGACCAAAAGACAGAAACTCACTTTAACAATGTCCTGCTGGAGCAGGGTTGGACTAGATGACCTCCAAGTCCCTTCCAGCCCTGGATTATCCTCTGAAGCTTCGATGAATTCTCAAATAGTGGGGCAGGCCAGGTTTATAGTCCTTCCTCTCCTTTTTTCCTCCCTTCCTTCCTTTCTTTCTTTCTTTCCTTCCTTCCCTTCTTCCTTCCTTCCTTCCTTCCTTCTTTCTTTCTTTCTTTTCTTTCTTCCTTTCCACCCCCACCCCCCAATTTTGGGACTAGCAGGTTATAGGGAAGCCTACTGGGAGCAAAACGGACCACCAACCCACCCCCATTTTGGGACTAGCCCTCTCCCCCATTTTTGCCCTAGCAGGGTTCAGTGGAGAAGAAAGTTCCAAAGCTTAGTTGTGCACCACTCAATCATTGAAACTTTAAAAAAAACGTTTTTCTTAGTATTTTTTTAATATGGGTTCTGCAAACCTGTAGCTTTTTTTACTACTGGTTTGGGCAAACTGTCCCGAATTGGTAGCATTTCACCCATGGTCCAAATACCTTGCAGTTTGACAACTGGGTGGTATCACTCTGCCTTCTTCCGACCAGTCCTTGGTTCTCACGAGAAAGTATTTTGTTTTGGCTAGGTACAAAATTCCCTCTATCTCAAATTCCCTCCATTCCCTATCCCTCAACTTCAGTCGGGGCAACAAAGGAGCAAATAAAATGGCTTTGGTCAGCCCAGCTTCAGGGTTGACAGACAGCTGATTATTTCATTTCATTCATCTGACCCAAAACCTTTGTCTACTCATGACAGAACCTTTGATGAAGTCCTTCTGATGTTCCTCCCAATTTGTTTGTTTGTTTGTTTGTCTGTCTGTCTGTCTGTCTATCTATCTATCTATCTATCTATCTATCTATCTATCTATCTATCTATCTATCTATCTATCTATTGGATTTGTATGCCGCCCCTCTCCATGGACTCGGGGCGGCAAACAACAATGATAAAAACAGAATGTAAAAATCCAATACTAAAACAGCTAAAAACCCTTGTTATAAAACCAATCATACATACAAACATACCATGCATAAATTGTAGAAGCCTAGGGGGGAAGATTATCTTAGTTCCCCCATGCCTGACGGCAGAGGTGGGTTTTGAGGACCTTACGAAAGGCAAGGAGGGTGGGGGCTATTCTAATCTCTGGGGGAGTTGGTTCCAGAGGGCCGGGGCTGCCACAGAGAAGGCTTTTCCCCTGGGCCCTGCCAACTGACATTCTTTAGTTGACGGGACCTGGAGAAGGCCCACTCTGTGGGACCTAACTGGTCGCTGGGATTCGTGCGGCAGAAGGCGGTCCCTGAGATAATCTGGCCCGGTGCCAATCTCCTAATCTTCCTCCCAATCAATTTTATTAGCTGGAATTTTGAAGAGTGATATGGCTCATGAATCACTCACCCGCTAGATGGTTCATAACTTGGAAAACCTTTCCACCATCTTCTTGCTATCTTTCCACTTATCCCTAAATCAATCTTGTTCATGTTCTGCTTGTCTTAAACAAAGGAAGTATTGGGTTTTATAAATGAACAAAGATACATCAATGCCATGGGCTGGTACCACTTGAGCTTCTCTCGATAAACAAACAAAACCATGGTGCAGGGATGGAGAGGGAGGAGTAGTCAGTAGATCATCGATTGACCTTGTGGTGAAGGTTAGAGTTGAGTGTCCTCACTCAGTTCAAAGTGCACGTTGTAATACGCTCTCTGAATAATAATAAAAATAATAATAATTTATTAGATTTGTATGCCGCCCCTCTCCGAAGACTCGGGGTGGCTCACAACAATGATAAAAACAATATTATAGTGGCACAAATCTAATATTAAAAGAAATAACTAAAACCCTATCATATTAAAACCAGACAACACATACATACCAAACAAATTATAATAAGCCTGGGGGAAAGATGTCTCTTGAGTAGCTTACGGAAGACAAGGAGAGTGGGAGCAGTTTTAATCTCTGGGGGGAGTTGATTCCAGAGGGCCGGGGCTGTCACAGAGAAGGCTCTTCCTCTGGGGCCCACCAGACAACATTGTTTAGTCGACGGGACCCGGAGAAGGCCAACTCTGTGGGACCTTATCGGTCGCTGGGATTCGTGCGGTAGAATGCGAAGGGCGTGAACGCTGCTGCGATGGGTGCCCAAGATGCTTACTGAAGCATACAAAATCGACAGAGTCAGGGCCACCCGAGAATTTCTTGACCGTTTCAAGATTGAAGGCAAGGCTTTTCTCAACTGTATAGTGACAGGAGATGAAACTTGGTCTCATCATTCCTATCATCCTTTTCCTCCCACCAAGACAACTAGACACAAGAATTCCCCGAACGCCATCACTCTCCTAAACAAATAATTCCCTCAACACTGTCAGACTTTTCACTAAATCTGCACTTCTATTTCTACTAGTTTTTCTCATGATTCCTATCATCCTTTTCCTCCCACTTAGGACTGTATGACTGTAACTTGTTGCTTGTATCCTAAGATTTTTATTAATATTGATGGTTCTTCATTGCTTATTTGACCCCTATGACAATCATTAAGTGTTGCAGCACATAGTTCTTGACAAATGTATGGCATCATTAATGTCGTCATTTAATGTCATCTGGCGGGCCCCAGAGGAAGAGCGTTCTCTGTGGTGGCCCTGGCCCTCTGGAATCAACTCCCCCAAGAGATTAGAACTGCTCCCACACTCCTTGTCTTCCGTAAACTACTCAAGACCCACCTATACCGCCAGGCATGGGGGATTTGAGACATCTTTCCCCCAGGCTCCTTATAATTTATGTTTGGTATGTATGTGTTGTCTGGTTTTAATATGATAGGGTTTTAGTTATTTCTTTTAATATTAGATTTGTGCCATTATAATATTGTTTTTATCATTGTTGTGAGCCGCCCTGAGTCTTCGGAGAGGGGCGGCATATAAATCTAATAAATTGAATTGAATTGAATTGAATTTTTCTTTTATGTACGCTGAGAGCATATGCACCAAGACAAATTCCTTGTGTGTCCAATCACACTTGGCCAATAAAAAAATTCTATTCTATTCTATTCTATTCTATTCTCACCAGACTACTGAGAGCAAGCATCATTCAATGCAGCAGCACGGCGCCATACTCTTCCTCCTTCACCCAAAAAATTCAAAACTCAGCAATCGGCGAGAAAAATCTTGGGCACCCATTGCAGCAGTATTCATGCCTTTAGCATCCAGGTAGCGGATTACAGAGCGCACTTCGCACTTGGAGGGAAATGGAATGAGGACGCTCATCTCTAACCTTCACCACAAGGCCAATTGATGATCTACTGACCGCTAGCACTGCTTGTTCTCTTCCGCTGGCTTCCCACTACACAATAGTAATACCAACTTCCCCCAAGAACGTTCCCCACGAGAGCTACGTGCCTTGTAACTTTACTTTCCAAAAAACCCTCATACATCCAAGGTAAGGGAGATTGTTGCACATTGTCCTAAGGTGGGAAGAGGGGCAGGAGGAGGTGTTGGTGTTGGTGTTGGTGATATGTCTTTTGAGACCTCCACCATCAGATACTTCACTTGCTATCTATAATAGCTTTTACTCTCCAGGACTAACCCAATTGTGAGGCCCATTGAAACTTCTGAAGGGCTGTCACAGAGCAGAGGGATCAGCATTGTTCTCATTAGCACATGGAAGGACTAGAAACAATGGGATGAAACTGCAAGGGAGTAGATTTAGGTTAGGTATCAGAAAAAACTTTCTAATGGTAAGGGTGATGAACCAGTGGAACAGTTTGCCACAGGAGGTGGTGGCCTTCACTGGAGGTCTTCAAACAGAGACTGGACAGTCATCTTTCTGGGATGGTTTACTGAGTCCTGCATTGAGCAGGGGGTTGGACCCAATGACCCTGGAGATCTATCTATCTATCTATCTATCTATCTATCTATCTATCTATCTATCTATCCATCCATCCATCCATCCATTCATTCCAGTACACAATGAGGGTTTTAGTGGGTATATATAAATATATACACATAGTAAAATACATGATGAAAATTATAGAGGAGATACTCATGGTAAAATATATCTAAGAAAGAATAGAAAAGAAGATATAGTAATAGAACATATCAATGAAAGAATAGAAGATCCTTTCCAACGTAAAACATATCAGGAAAGACTTAATGAACCCAATCTGTATAGTCTGGAGGACAGAAGGAAAAAGGGGGGACATGATCGAAACATTTAAATACGTTAAAGGGTTAAATAAGGTCCAGGAGGGAAGTGTTTTTAATAGGAAAGTGAACACAAGAACAAGGGGACACAATCTGAAGTTATTGGGGGAAAGATCAAAAGCAACATGAGAAAATATTGTTTTACTGAAAGAGTAGTAGATGCTTGGAACAAACTTCCAGCAGACGTGGTAGATAAATCCACAGTAACTGAATTTAAACATGCCTGGGATAAACATATATCCATCCTAAGATAAAATAGAGAAAACAGTATAAGGGCAGTCTAGATGGACCATGAGGTCCTTTTCTGCCGTCAGTCTTCTATGTTTCTATGTTTCTATGATTCTACGATTCAAAAACACAGTGGTCTTAATCTCATTGGGCTGTTCTGCTGACTGGGCAACCAGATGACATATTTGTGTCAGAGAGACAAAATAAAGACCGCACAGCAGCAGAGAATGGCTTCTCCATCCCACGGCAAATGTTGTCGAATTCCCCATAAATGCACTTGATGTTTGAATGCATTGAATAGCCAATTTTTTTTTCCTCCCTGCTCTTTTCCGGCTGTTAAATTCCTGCTGTGTAAAGTGTTTCCTATTCAAATTACTGCTTGTTTAGGACAATTCAGCCACGGAGTAAGTGAGCTAATTGGAGCCTGTGGGATTCTTAGCACTCTGCTCAGTTTAATTCACTTACGGAGACAACTACTGAACTATTGTTTGCCTTTCAGGCCCTTCGTCACAGTAACAGAATAACAGAGTTGGAGGGGACCTTGGAGGTCTTCTAGTCCAACCCCCTGCTAGGCAGGAGAACCTATGCCAGTGATGATGAACCTATGGCATGGGTGCTAGAGGTGGCACGCAGAGCCATATCTGTCAGCACGCGAGCCATTACCCTAGCTCAGCTCCAACGTGCATGTGATTTTTGACTTGCACAGAGGCTCTGGGAGGGCATTTTTGGCTTCCAGGGAGCCTCCAGTGGGATGGGGAGGCCGTTTTTACCCTTCTCTGGCTCCAGGAAAGCCTTTGGAGCCTGGGGTGGGCGGAACATGGCCCTACTGGTGTTCTGTCGGGCTCTCTGGTAGACGCCTCCCAAAAATTCACAGGTACAAATTTCAGACACACACAAATTCAAAACAATGTTCTTTATAATGAAAATTCACTTAAACTAAGCCCTCTTTTGGTATAGCAAAGAGCACTCGTCTCCAAACAAACTGGTAATTGGTACAAGTCCCTTATCAGTTCTGTGATACTTAGCTTGCAGCTGTGAGGCAATTCACAGTCCTTCTTCTTTCACAAAGTGAAACACACTTTGCTCTGGTTTAGTTTCCAAGCGGGGAAAAATCAGCACACAAAAAGTCAAAGTCAGTAAAGCAGTCACGAAACACAACGATCAGATAATCCTCCACAATAGCCAAACCCACAGGCTGCTATTTATAGCAGCCTCACTAATTACCCCAGCCCCACCCAACCACAGGTGGCCTCATTTTCTTTGATAATAATCTCTCAGTTGTTGTTGATCTCCTTCTGAGCTGTCTGCCCCCCTCTCCTCCTCCCTGTCACTCATGTCTTCTTGGTCAGAGGAGCCTTCATCAGCAGATTCCACCGGGGGCAAAACAAGCCTGCAGCATGTGGATGTCTCCCCCACACCCACAGTCCTTGGAGCAGGAGCTGGGCCAGAGCTAACAACAACAACTGGACCCACCAGAAGTTGGGAAACATGCCATTTCCGGCATCCAGATCAACAAGCTCGGCATCTTAACCACTGAGCCATCACATATCTGCTTCTAGATGTTCTCTAACTAGCCATACCCAATTACTGCAACTGTTTTTCACATGTTTTAGTCTCCAGGCTTTTAATCATCTTAGTTGCTCTTCTCTGCACTTTTTCTAGAGTCTCAAAATGGGCAGTTGTAGAAATCAATCAATCAATCAAACAAACAAACAAACAAACAAACAAACTCTATTTTTCTGTAAGGTAAAACATCAAATCTCTACTCATTTTGATAACAGCCAACAAGTAACATTGCACCAGGGTTGTACTTAGCATTGATCTGCAGCAGTGGCCCGTGGACTACAGATGGTCCATGAAAAATATTGGGAGGTCTGCAGAAAAATTATTTGCATTTTTTATATTGCACTAAATGAAGGGTCCTCAACCTACTGTCCCTGGATGGATATATGCAATACATGCTTTTGTTGCCACAGAGAGTCTCCCCCTTCAGGGTCTTTTTGTGTGGGTCAGACAAGGGGGCAGAAATTCTGGCTTGGTGTCCACTTCAGTCTCCTGGGCAAAGGCTGGTGGGAAGCACCACTGGTGGCAAAGAGCTGGAAGAGGGCTCATTCCATTAGGACTGCCTCATTGTCTGGAACTGGATGACCATCTCAGCCCACTGAGCTTCTAGACACCAGTACCTGGCCTTGCACTCCCGCAGATCTTCCCTCTGCTTGGAAAACCTATGCTCATAGTCCTCAGTGAGGTGCTTCTCCCGAACCTCCTTCTTGGTTAGATCCAATTTGAATTGCGCCAACTATTTTGCCAACTCTTTCTATTGGTGGCTGCTTACCACCACCAACTGCTTCCTGTTGTGGCCATAAGGAGGCCAGGTGGGCAGGCAAAGAGTGGATGGGAGGGGAGGGGCGAGTAAAGGTTCCAGGTAAGGCACCTGCCAAAGCCAGAACTCTGAGGCAGATAGATTCCTCAAAGAACATGTTTATTGGGTACATCATATCAGGACAACGAGTGAAAACCGACTCTGAAAGTATACCCAGGCTTGTGACATAATTGAAAGAGCAACTGTCTCCTCCCTCCCCAATTGTCACATTTCACATTGTCCAACTAGGGTGTTTGGTGGGTTCCTTGCTCTCTCCTCTCCTCCTCCTCCTCTAATTGCTGCCTATTGGGATGACCTTGGTTCCTACGAGAAAGCTTTTTGTTTCGACTGCTAGCCAGTCTATCTACTTCCGCCTCCCCATCAGAGTTCTCAGCAACTATGAGGCAGCAAAAGTTGACTTCAGCCAGGTCCACTTCAGAGATGACACTGTTGTACTTGACCAGAGGGTTGGAGTAGAAGACCTCCTTCCATCTCGTTCTGTTATTCTGTTAAATCGGATTAGACGGGCTTTCTGAATCCACTGTCGATTGTAAAGTTTGTTTCGGAGATGACACTGTGTCCTCTTTTTCTCCGTGACAGTAGCTCCAACTTCAGAAACCTTTTTAGGTTTCCATCTTCTTTCAAGATAGCAATTTTCTCCCCCTTGGATTTTGCACAGCAGTGTAACATGGGCAAGCCAACTGAGAAAAGATTGATGCCTTTTCATCATGTCTAGTATGATCCATTTTAATTCCATGCTGATTTAATTATGTTTCTGATCTCTCTCTCTCTCTCCCTACCCCCCTCTCTGCCTCTCCCTTTTTTGCATTGTGGCTGAGAACTTCAAGCAGCAATACTTTTATTTCTTCTTTTATTTTGTCCCCAAGCCATTTAAAAAAAGAGAGAAAGAAAAAACGCCCCAGCCTTGTAACTATTTTAAATCTTCAGACGCAATTGTACGTTCCTTGGCTGTGCTAATGTAACAAAAGGCCAGCGTCAACGGAGATGAAAGAAACGGTTACCCCTTTGGCTCACTTGGCTGCGTGTGACCACAGAATACTGAAATCTAAAATAGAATCCCTCTTTGCTAGACTTCTAACAGCAGCCAGAACTGGGAACAGGCCTATAAATACAGAAATTGGAACAGATAAAAGGAGGACACGGAATTAAGATTGTTTCCACATTTGGAATAATACTGTGTTCAGTTCTGGAGACCTCACCTACAAAAAGATATTGACAAAACTGAACGGGTCCAAAGAAGGGCTACAAGAATTAACATTAACACCCTTGAAAATGGCCAAAGATACTTCACCAGAAGAGCCCTTCATTCCTCCACTCAAAATAGACTAGACTTTCAATCCTGGGTCTAGAAAGCCTAGAACTAAGATGCCTTAAACAAGATCTAAGTATTGCCCACAAGATAATATGCTGCAACATCCTGCCTGTCGTCGACTACTTCAGCTTCAACCACAACAACACAAGAGCACACCACAGATTTAAACTTAATATTAACCGGTCCAAACTTGACTGTAAAAAATATGACTTCAGTAACCGAGTTGTCGAAGCGTGGAACTCATTACCGGACTCCATAGTGTCATCCCCAAACCCCCAACACTTTACCCCTGGATTATCCATGGTTGGCCTATCCAGATTCCTAAGATGTCAGTAAGGGGCGAGTACAAGTGCACTAGAGTGCCTTCCGTCCCCTGTCCTATTGCTCTCCTATATCTCCTATACCTTTCTTCTATTCTTATATCTTTTCTTCTATTCTTTCATTGATACATTCTATTAATATATCTTCTTTTCTATTTTTTCATAGATATATTTTACTATGAGTATCTCCTCTATAACCTTCATTATGTATTTTACTATGTGTGTGTATATATATACCCACTAAAACTCTCATTGTGTATTGGACTAAATAAATAAATGAATGAATGAATGAATGAATGAATGAATGAATGAATAAATAAATAAATAAAATAAATAAAATAAATGGTGGAAGGTCTTAAGCATAAAACCTATCAGGAAAGACTTAATGAACTCAATCTGTACAGTCTGGAGGACAGAAGGAAAAGGGGGGACATGATCGAAACATTTAAATATGTCAAAGGGTTAATAGGTTCAGGAGGGAAGTGTTTTTAATAGGAAAGTGAACACAAGAACAAGGGGACACAATCTGAAGTTAGTTGGGGGAAAGATCAAAAGCAACACGAGAAAATATTATTTTACTGAAAGAGTAGTAGATCCTTGGAACAAACTTCCAGCAGATGTGGCTGGCAAATCCACAGCAACTGAATTTAAACATACCTGGGATAAACATATCCATCCTAAGATAAAGTACAAAAAAATAGTATAAGGGCAGACTAGATGGATCATGAGGTCTTTTTTCTGCCGTCAGTCTTCTATGTTTCTATGTTTCTAAAATAACGCCAGTCCCCTAATCATCCCGGTTGATCTTCTCTGCTCTCTTTCAAGAATCTCAACATATTTTTTATAGTGCGGTGGCCAAAACTGGATGCAGTATTCTGTGCGTAGTTTTACTAAGGTTTTGTAGAGTAGTCTTAGTACCTCCTTTGATCTTGACTGTTTCCCTGTGGTAATGAAATTTAGGATTGCATTGGCTTTTTGGGCTGCTGCTACACACTGCTGGCTCATATTTAACTGGTTGTCCACATGTGTCTTGACCTCCTTGAAATGTAGTCTTCTTTTGACTGCTTTTCTTAGTGTTAAACTCTTTCTGAAAGCCCAGAAAAAGTGGAACTTGACAAAGCAGGTTGAATGGACTTTAATGTACAAATGATTTGAAGGGAATTGAAACAGAGGTTGTCTTTCTCTGCAAGGGGCCACCTCCCAATTTGGAGAAGATTCCTAAGATGATTTCTGAAAGGAAGCTCAGAGAGAAAAGTTATTAAGGGGAATTACATGTGATACTGAAATTATACTAGTCTGATTACAGCTTGTTGAAAGGATTATTTTAATTTAATGGCTCAATTAAACTAAATTATATTTTGGTCAAACCCTGGCATAGACCCAGGATGGGGAAGAAGAAGAAGGGGGAAAAAAAACCTGATTTGCAAATCTCCACCTTATCAGCCCGAGCTCCTTTTAACATGATTGAGCCGCTGTGAATAAAGTGATTTTTTTAAAACGATATTTAAAGCCCTTCATGGCACTGGACCAGAATATCTCCGAGACCGCCTTCTGCCGCACGAATCCCAGCGACCGATTAGGTCCCACAGAGTGGGCCTTCTCCGGGTCCCGTCAACTAAACAATGTCAGTTGGCGGGCCCCAGGGGAAGAGCCTTCTCTGTGGCGGCCCCGACTCTCTGGAACCAACTCCCCCCAGAGATTAGAACTGCCCCTACTCTCCCTGCCTTCCGTAAACTCCTTAAAACCCACCTTTGTCGTCAGGCATGGGGGAACTGAAACACCTCCCCCGGGCATGTACAATTTATGCATGGTATGTTTGTGTGTGTGTTTGTTAGGAAAATGGGGTTCTTTTTAAATATTTTAAATTATATTTGGATTTGTTATGAATTGTTGTATCTTGCTGTGAGCCGCCCCGAGTCTGCGGAGAGGGGCGGCATACAAATCGAAATAATAAATAAATAAATAAATAAATTGCATTTTTTCCTCTTGTTCTGATGGTTTCCACAATCAGTTCTAATGCTGGACAGGTTTACCATCAAGTTAATGAAACCTACCCAATCCTTTATGACCTTTGGATTCGGAAAGAAGCATTATTTGATGATGTTGGCATGTGAACATTTAAAGATGATTAGAAATGAAGTCACGCTGGGGGACTTTGTTCTGGAGGAGGGTTTATCCTCCATCTGTTTGAACATCTTGTGCTTCTTTTCCTGTGGCATTGTTTAACTCAAACTCAACCCAGACAAGACGGAGTGGCTGTGGGTTTTGCCTCCCAAGGACAATTCTATCTGTCCATCCATTACCCTGTGGGGGGGAATTATTGACCCCCTCAGAGAGGGTCTGCAACTTGGGCGTCCTCCTCGATCCACAGCTCACATTAGAGAAACATCTTTCAGCTGTGGCAAGGGGGGTGTTTGCCCAGGTTCGCCTGGTGCGCCAGTTGCGGCCCTATTTGGACCGGGAGTCATTGCTCACAGTCACTCATGCCCTCATCACCTCGAGGCTTGACTACTGTAACGCTCTCTACATGGGGCTACCTTTGAAAAGTGTTTGGAAACTTCAGATCGTGCAGAATGCAGCTGCGAGAGCAGTCATGGGCTTTTCTAAGTATGCCCATATTACTCCAACACTCCGCAGTCTGCATTGGTTGCCGATCAGTTTCCGGTCACAATTCAAAGTGTTGGTTATGACCTATAAAGCCCTTCATGGCACTGGACCAGAATACCTTCGGGACCGCCTTCTGCCTCACGAATCCCAGCGACCGGTTCAGTCCCACAGAGTTGGCCTTCTTCGGGTCCCGTCGACTAAACAATGTCATCTGGCGGGACCCAGGGGAAGAGCCTTCTCTGTGGCGGCTCCGACCCTCTGGAACCAGCTCCCCCCTGAGATTAGGATTGCCCCCACCCTCCTTGCCTTTCGCAAACTCCTTAAAACCCACGTCTGCCATCAGGCATGGGGGAACTGAAACATCTCCCCCTTGCCCATGTTGTTCTGGTGTTTGATTGATTGTGTGCTTGTTTTTTATATATTCTGGGGTTGTTTTTATGAATTTTTTAGCTTAAAATTGTAATTGGATTGGTGGGTATTGGATTTGTCACTATGTACTGTTTTGCCATTTTTGTGAGCCGCCCCGAGTCTGCGGAGAGGGGCGGCATATAAATCCAATAAATCTAATCTAATCTAATCTATTTGGGCCCAGTTGCTCTCCTGGTGAACAGACGCACCATCAGCAAGTTCAAAATATTGGCATCGAATAGGAGGACGCAAGTGTTAGAAAGAGACCTCTAGGTTCGTGATGGCAAACCAGGGATGGATTGCCATTACTGCCACTACCGATGTGCTGCATATGCAGCTTTGGTTCTCTTGCATGCGCTCTATTCATGCGCGTCCAGTCATGGGCTGTTGCCCACACAGTGGGGGACGACGCAGTGGGGCTAGCAAAAATGGAACTTACATAAGGTGACCAGGCATTCCACTTTCCGCGGGACAGTAATGCTTTTTCATAATCTATCCCGCGTCCTGCGCCATTTCAAAAATTTCCCGATTTTCTTTCTTCCTCTCTCTCTCTCTCTATGCGGAACCCAGCACCGTGTCTGTTCCTTAAACGTGGATATCAGTAGCAGCTGATTTATGAAAAATGCATAAGTGTGACTGGGGAACAGCTTGTGCTTTCACACTAAATAAAAGGGAAAGACAGAAGAGAGAACTCAAAATGTCTATGAATCTATTTGGGTAAACAAATGACTGCCATAAATCTTTGCGCCTGACTGCCTTTGTGGTACATCCCTGGGGGAAACACTGCAAGGAGGAGAACCCTTCCAAAAATGAAAGTAAGGACCCTACAACCTACTTGGGCAATTAAGGACAATGGAAACAAAATGGAAAATATATACAGTGGTACCTCTACCTAAGAATGCCTCTACTTAAGAACTTTTCTAGATAAGAACCGGGTGTTCAAGATTTTTTTGCCTCTTCTTAAGAACTGTTTTCTACTTAAGAACCTGAGCCCAGAAAAATTTGAGAGTGGCACGAAGGCCTGGCCAGTTTCCTGCCCTTCCCCCTTTAATCCCAGCCATCTCGGGCTTTTCTGGGCTGCCAGAGGAGCCTTTCAGTGGCGCTTAAGGAGGCTTTGGCAGTCCAGAGTGAACAAAGCATTTTCCTTTCTCTGGGCACTTGGAGAGGGAATAAATCACTTTGCGGTGGTGACTCCCTTATGCTGCCTCCCATACACCCGGCGTGAGGTTGACCCCCAGAGCATCTGGGTGTGGAAAGGCAAAAGGGGGCGCTTTGCCCCGGCCAGATCAACTGGGCTTCAGGCAAACTGAGGAGTCACCACAGTGAAGGAAAGGCACCAGCTACAAAACAGTCTACGGAGATGGGCACCATACAAATCTAATGAAAGAATGAATGAATGAATCAATCAATCAATCAATCAATGAATGAATGAATGAATGAATGAATCAATCAATCAATGAATCAATGAATGAATATAAATAAATAAAGCAAGTGAGCCAGAGGAGAGGAGAGCCCTTCAGCATGGGAAGGAAGGGGAAGCAGGTAGCAGCAGCAGCTATGTTTTGGTCAAAGGAGTGGGAGATTCCCCTCTCTCACCCACCTGGGTTTCTGTCTCTGGTGCAGTGTATGGGAGGCACGTGCTCCTCTCATCCAAGTTTTGGATTTTTTTGATTCCCCTCACCTCACCTTCTTCCTTCGGCAGCGACTGTCCTCCTCTTCTTCTTCCTCCTCCTCCTCCCACCCAAATTCTGAGGTTTTATTTCTTTCCTAATGGGCTTGCGTGCATTATTTGCTTTTACCTTGATTCCTATGGGAAAAATTGCTTCTACTTAAGAACGTTTCTACTTAAGAACCTGGTCACGGAACGAATTGAGTTCTTAAGTAGAGGTGCCACTGTATTTGCATGTTTAATTATGGACTTAGTATGGAACACATGTGGTTTTCAAGAGACAGAAGAGACTCAATGCAGCCATTGAGTGTGGAGAGCGCTGATGGATGAGCTCCTGCAGACTTGCTTCAGGTAAAGTTGGATTAAGTCAAGCTATTTTTCACTTGTCCGTTCACCAAAAAAACAAAGCAAAAAAAACCCAACCAACCCAGAAAAAACACAGAAGATGTTTACTCTGTTTATGTATCTCAATTAATTCAGGACTCATGATGAGCATGTCAAATAGGGATTGTTTCTTTAACTTTCAGCTCCCAGCTCCAGTACCCATTTCACCACCATTACTCATAATGGCTGTTCCTTTCCCCCACCCCATCCTGTTTATTCTAAAGCTGTAGCTTTAAGATTTTCTGCAGCTCCTGAAATGCCATCTGAATAATAGAGCTTGCTATTTTAAGGCAGGGTGTTTATAGAAACAGCAGTGCGAAAGCTTGAAAGGGGCTTGTAATGCTTTTTAAAGAGTCAAGCATAATCTCGACATTTCATGGGGGAAATATTTCCTGAACTCAACTTCATGTGTGGTACAACCCAACTCACTATCATAAGCATCATTGACCTAGCTCAGGGGGTCGGCAACCGGTGGCTCTGGAGCTGCGTGTGGCTCTTTTCAGCCCCCTGCTGTGACTCCCTGTTGCTGATCTGTTCCACAGTTGATAGGGTTTTCGGTTAGAACAGGTGGGGGAACCGGACTACTGGGTGGCAGAGGAAAAAGGACGCCATGCTAGGAGGAGACTCTATGGTGGGGGAACTGGACTAGTGGGTGGCAGAGGAAAGGGACGCCGTGCTAGGAGGAGACTCTATGGTGGGGGAACCGGACTACTGGGTGGCAGAGGAAAAAGGACGCAGAGGATGAAGAGAAGCGACTCAAACAATGAAAAAAAATGCCGAAATTTGCACAGAAGCAAAAAGAATTTGCCGAAATCACTCTCACACACATGCACAGAAACAAAATCATGCGCACACAGGAGAAGTGAAGCTATCAAGATTGATACAGTAGTGGCGGGAATGGGAATCCTGCTACAGATCTCCAAAATGGCGGTTTAATATTGAAATGTAAATAATTGTCATTTTTTTTCTAGCCAACAGAGAAGAAAAATGTATTTATTTATTTATTGGACTTATATGCCGCCCCTCTCCATGGACTCGGGCCTGTTCGCAACATTTTGATAAAAAGATACAATAAATAAAACATTTCTAAGCCAATTAATAGAATAATTAATTTTAAAATTGTCTTAAAAACAAAACATTTAAAATCAAAGAGTCACATACATACTATCACGCCAAATACATTCATTGGGCAGAGGCTGGGGTCTAATGACCCCAACAATACCCTGGTGACATAAATGTGTTTTCAAATTCCTATGGAAGGCAAGGAGGGTGGGGGCAGTGCAAATCTCTGGGGGGAGCTGATTCCAGAGGGCCGCCCCCCCCACAGAGAAGGCTCTTCCCCTAGGCCCTGCCAGCCAGCATTGTCTGTATGATGGGACTCTGAGGAGACCCACTCTGTGGGACCTGATCTGACGCTGGGATTTGTGCAGCAGAAGGTGGTCTTGGAGGTAAATAATAATAATAATAATGATGATGATGATGATGATGATGATGATCCACTGGAACTTGTGCCGGAACCACCATTTCCCAGTGGCAAAGAACTGGTGGGACCATAAGCCCGAAAAAGTGGTCAAAAATGAGCAAGCAAAACTACTGTGGGACTTCGGACTTCAGACTGACCGAATTCTGAAGCATAACACACCAGACATCCTGATTGTGGAGAAAAAGAAAGTATGGATCATTGACATTGCAATCCCAGGGGACAGCAGAATTGAGAAGCAGCTAGAGAAATTAGTGAAATATGAGGATCTAAAAATCGAGCTGCAGCGACTCTGGCATAAGCCAGTGAAAGTGGTTCCAGTGGTCCTTGGCACGCTAGGCGCAGTACCAAAGGATCTCAGTGGACATTTGAAAACCATCGGAATTGACAAAATCTCCATCTGTCAATTGCAAAAGGCTGCTTTACTGGGATCGGCAAACATAATTTGCCGCTACATCACACAGTCTTAGGTGCTTGGGAAGCGCCCGACTGGTAATGAAATACGAAATCCAGAATAGTGATCTCGTTTGCTGTGTTGTATTGACATAATAATAATAATAATAATAATAATAATAATAATAATAATAATAATAATAATAATAATATATTAGATTTGTATGCCACCTCTCTCCCAAGACTCGGAGCCGCTCACAACAAATACAATGTCACAAATCCAATATATTAAAAGCACATTAAAAACCCATTATTAAAACCATACAACTCAAACATCTGATTCTACCATTTTCATCAAGAGATATAGTGATTCCATTGAACCTTTTCGCCAGTATGTGTCCCCCAACTTCCACTGCCCTGTTTGGTGGCTGGTAATCAGCTCTCTGTCGTTCGATATCTATAAAAAGGCTTAATTAAGCATTTATGTCCAGCCATTGGCAAATAAATTTATCAAGCAATTAATGACTCTTACCCATCCAACCCACCGATGCATCACCATTCACCCTGTTATTATGATAAATATTACCATCATTGCTCCAATATAAGCTAAAGAAGAAGAATGGCAGAGATCTGCGAGGGAATAGAATAATGCTAAGTGTTTGTGGGTGGGAAGGATGTGGTTGCACGTCTTCAATTCCTAAGTACAGTTCTGTAATTAAGCTAATTTGTTTTGGAATTAGATCGTGCCTTAGACGATATTAGCGGTGGATGTGACAGTACTGGGGTACGAAGAATGCAACATTTGTCTTGGCTTGAAACAATCAACAAAAGACAATCTCTGTGGCTCAGGGTTGAACGATGGAGTTCTGGGTGGCACCTGAGCTTGGTTATTGGCTTACCGATGTTTTATTACCCAACTAGATAATGTCATCAGTGCTAGAAGTGGGTGGGGTTTGCAGAATGAAGTAAGAGGAGTACTGGGGGGTCCTTGGTGCTCTCTGAGCTTGGTTGTTTCCTGGCAAACATTTCATGACCCAACTAGGTAATAGCATCAGTGTGAAGCTACCAAGAACTCCACATCCAGATCTACCACCATAACATGTCCTTCCCAACAGCTGTGTTTAGGACATTTAGAACTTCTCATGTATCATTTTGGAGGCATCCCATCAACATCAAGACTTGTGGCCATTGCTCACTTAAAAATCATCATCAACTCAGAGTTTTTCAAACCTGCCCAGAAGCCGAGAGGGAAAGAGTGAGAGGGAAAGAGTGCCGCCCAGTCCCAAAGGAACTGCCGCTCAGACACTATACTTTTCCGCCCACCCCCCAAAAAATTAGAGGGAACACTGCTTGCGGCCACCACAAGGTTTATCTGCTATGGATCGGGGAAGTTCTCTTCTGAGACCAATTGAATTGGCTATTGTGTCATCTGGTGATCTGCAGCAATGCTACAGGTTAAACTATATGTTCAGCATGTTGTGATTAGGTTACTCCGAGTGATGGATTCAGACGTTTGAGAGGGAAGGAGAAGAATTCTTCTGTAGTTCAGCATACTACTCCGATGAATCATACTCCTCTGATGAATGTTTGGAGAAATTAAGTATGCTTAGTCTACTAAACATGAGCCTTGGTGGCACAGTGGATAGAGAACAGTACTACAAGCTGCTTCTGCTGACTGCTGGCTGTAGTTCATCAGTTCAAATCTCACCAACCTCATGATTGACTCAGCCTTCCATCCTTCCAAGGTGGGTCAAATGAGGACCCAGATTGTTGGGGGCAAGAGGCTGACTCTGTAAACCGCTTAGAGAGGGTTGCAAAGCACTGTGACGTGGTATATAAGTGCTATTGCTACTGAAAAGAAGAACTAGGCAGTGTTCCAATATCTGGTGGGCTACCACAAAGAAGAAGAGGGTCAATCTATTTTCCAAAGTACCAGAAGGGAAGACAAGAAACAATGGGTAGAAACTAACCAGGGAGAGAAACAACCTGGAACTAAGGAGGAATTTCCTGAAAAGAATAGAATAGAATAGAATAGAATAGAATAGAGGAGGGTAGGGTAGGATAGAATAAAATAGAATAGAATAAAATAGAATAAAATTCTTTATTGGCCAAGTGTGATTGGACACACAAGGAATGTGTCTTGGTGCATATGCTCTCAGTGTACATAAAAGAAAAGATACATTTGTCAAGAATCATGAAGTACAACACAATGATTGTTATAGGGTTCAAATAAGCAACCAAGAAACAATCAATATTAATACAAATTGTAAGGATACAAGCAACAGGTTACATACAGTCATACAGTCATAAGTGGTCATTTTCACACAGTCATTTGCATTCATTGTGGCAGCTGATCCAACAATGGAGGCTTTTAAGAAGGGACTGGACAGCCAGTTGTCTAAGAAGGTATAGGGTCTTCTGCTTGAGCTGGGGTTTGGACAAGAGGACCTCCAAGGTCCCTTCCAACTCTGATATTCTAAGTTCTACCCCCAGCGATCGAGAAACGAGAATGATAACATTATCTACTAAAACTGACAACGCATCACAATCTGTCAAGCTCATCTTTCCAGATGTGAAACTTCAGTGCTCTCTAAAATTCCATTTCAATTCCCATGATCTGGATTCCCCGTGGCTCACCCGTTTTGAGAGAAGTGGGCCATTAATGTTAGATTTGGTTGCTTACAGTGCAATAGTACAGAAAATTGGAGTTATTCCACCAGCCCCCCAAAAGAATGGACAACATGTTTTAGGTGAAAACCTTTTCCTTCCCCACCCACCCCATCACTTTCCTTGCCTTGTTGAGATGCTGTACATTCAGAGGAGTTATGATCATGCCATGCAAGGAAACCGGAGTGAATAATATTTTCCATTAAAATACAGCTGCGTAATATGATAAAATGTGTCAAGCCATTACTCAAGGCAAAATCCGCAGATAAATAGCTTTCTCCGTTTCTTTTCAACAGGAAACCACTTGAACCCAACCAGAATCAGTTACTTTACAAATCAGAGTTGTCATAAATCACCTAAAATAAAATGTCAACACGGCTGACCTTGAACCTCGGTGGCAAACTTTGAAAAACAGGAGGCTTTTTGGCAATCTAAAATTCAAATGTGCTGCAATCTGTAATTTTGTTTTCCCTCCAAGCCCAGGGCCATTTGGATCCTGAATTGGTGAAATTTATTGGTCTTTTATATCTGTTTTTGTTTATTTGTGTAGCTTCTCCATGCAGAGATTAGAGCCATCTGCTTGATGGCCTCTCTGCTAGTAGCAAAAAGAATATTGGTGGGTGTTCTGTCGGGCTCTCTGGTAGACTTCTCCCAAAAATTCACAGGTATAAATTTCAGACACACACACGTTTGAAAATTCAAAACAATGTTCTTTATAATGAAAAGTCACTTAAACTAAGCCCTCTTTTGGTATAGCAAAGAGCACTTGTCTCCAAACAAACTGGTAATTTGTACAAGACCCTTATCAGTTCTGTGATACTTAGCTTGCAGCTGTGAGGCAATTCACAGTCCTTTCACAAAGTGAAACACACTTTTCTCTGGTTTAGTTTCAAAGCAGGGAAAAATCAGTACAAAAAAGGTCAAAGTCATTAAAGCAGTCACGAAACACAACAATCAGATAATCCTCCACAATGGCCAAACCCACAGGCTGCTCTTTATAGCAGCCTCCCTAATTACCACAGCCCCACCCAACCACAGGTGGCCTTATTTTCTTTGATAATAATCTCTCAGTTGTTGTTGCCTATGCATCGCTCTCCGCATGCGTGGCTATATCATTAACTCTTGTTCTGAATCCAAGGAGGAGCTAGAGAATTGATCTCCTTCTGAGCTGTCTGCCCCACTCTCCTCCTCCCTGTCACTCATGTCTTCTTGGTCAGAGGAGCCTTCATCATCAGATTTCACCGGGGGCAAAACAGGCCTGCAGCATGTGGATGTCTCCCCCACATCCACAGTCCTTGGGACAGGAGCTGGGCCAGAGCAGTGGGAGGAAGCCAATACAGATTGTCCTCAATTTACAATTTCTTTTGCTAAGTGAGACATTTGTTAAGTGAGTTCTGCCCAGTGGTGGGTTGCTACTGGTTTGCACTGGTTCGGGTGAACCTGTAGTGGTGGATGGCTCCGCCCACCCACTCTCCCGAATGTCATCATGCAATCGTCGTAACTACAAATCATTTTCCGAGCGTCTGAATTTCGATCATGTGTTCATGGCAAAGCTGCAACATCATGAATGGGAAAGATGGTCATAAGCCTCTCTTTTTTTAACAGTGCTGTCGTAACTTTGAATGATCATTAAATGAACTTATAAAAACTACATCTTGTGCAAAAATTGTCGACTGTTATTTTTTTAAAACATGTTTTTATTGCTTTTTGCATGCTGAGCATCATACCATTTCTAAACAGACCTACATCCATATATGCACATTGTTGTTAAAATTATACCACTTATACATCATTTTTCCGTGTTGTTGAATCTTTTTTATTTATTTATTTATTGTTAGAGTTGGAAGGGACCATGCGGGTCATCAAGTCCAACCCACTGCCTAAGCAGGAACCCTATAGCATCCTAGCCAAATGGCAGTCCAATTTCCTCTTAAAAATGTCCATAGTATTGGAGTTCACAATGTCTGCTGGTAGGTTGTTCCACTGGTTGATCATTCTGACCGTCAGGAAGTTCTTCCTTATTTCCAGGTTGAATCTCTCCTTGGTCAGCTTCCAGCCATTGTTCCTCGTCCGGCCCTCCGGTGCCCTGGAGAATAAAGTGATCCCCTCCTCTCTGTGGCAACCCCTCGTATACCTGTAGACTGCTATCATGTCCACTCTGGCCCTCCTTTTCTCTAGGCTATCCATGCCCAGTTCCCGCAGTCTCTCTTCGTAAGTCTTAGTTTCTAGACCCCTGATCATTTTGGTTGCTCTTTTCTGCACCTTCTCCAGAGTTTCAATGTCTTTTTTGAAGTGTGGTGACCAGAACTGAACACAGTACTCCAGGTGTGGTCTGACCAGGGCGTAGTAGAGTGGTATTAAGACTTCCCTGGTCTTGGAGTGTATTCCCCTGTTGATGTAGCTTAGGATTGTATTGGCTTTTTTGGCGGCTGCTGCACATTGTTGGCTCATGTTTAGTTGATTATCCACCAAGACTCCGAGATCTCGCCGTCGCTACTGCTGAGAGGGGTTTCTCCCAGGCTGTATGTGTGTCCAGGTTTTTTTTTACCTAGGTGAAGGACTTTGCTCTTGTCGATGTTGAACATCATTTTGTTGGTGTGGGCCCACTGTGTTAGTCTGTCCAGGTCTTTCTGTAATTTGAGTCTGTCTTCAAGGGTGTTGGCTACCCCCGCCAGCTTGGCGTCATCTGCGAATTTGATTAGTTGTGTTCTTGTCCCATATTGTCTTTTCGTTTTCCCTTTTTTTTTGTCCAATCATACCATTTTGTCTATGCATCGGAATATTCTGAGTCTGTTTGTCCTTTTAATTCAATGGTTAATTTATCCATCTTGGCACAGACATATATCGTCTTCATTATTACATTCTCCAGAGACACTTGAGGGTCCTTCCAATATTGCACATATGCAATCCTGGCCTTTGTCACGATGTGTAGTATTGAATAGCAATAGAACGCGGCCGCGAGAGCTACTGTGGGGCTTCCTAGATTCGCCCACGTCTCTGCAACACTCTGTGGCCTGCATTGGCTGCCGATCAGTTTCCGGTCACAATTCAAAGTGTTGGTTATGATCTTTAAAGCCCTACATGGCATTGGACCAGAGTACCTCTGGAACCGCCTGCTACCGCACGAATCCCAGCGACCGATATGGTCCCACAGAGTTGGCCTTCTCCGGGTCCCGTCGACTAAACAATGTTGTTTGGTGGGACCCATGGGAAGAGCCTTCTCTGTGGTGGCCCCGGCCCTCTGGAATCAACTCCCCCCAGAGATTAGAACTGCCCCCACCCTCCTTGTCTTTCGTAAATTACTGAAGACTCATCTATACCGCCAGGCATGGGGGAGTTGAGACACCTTTCCCCCAGGCTTTTTTATATTTATGTTTGGATATGTATGTGTTGTTTGCTTTTTAAATATGATAGGGTTTTTTAATGTGCTTTTTAATATTAGATTTGTTTTCGCTAGAATATTGTTTTTATTGTTGTTGTGAGCCGCCCCGAGTCTTCGGAGAGGGGCGGCATACAAATCTAATAAATTGAATTGAATTGAATTGATAGCGTTTAGATTCATATACCACTTCACAGTTCTTTACAGCTCTCTCTAATTGGTTTACAGAGAGTAAGCATATTGCCCCCAACAATCTGGGCCCTCATTTTACCCACCTTGGGAGGATGGAAGGCTGAGTCAACCTTGAGCCTGGTGAGATTCGATCTGCTAAACTGCTGGAAGCTGGTGATCAGCAAAAATAGCCTGCAGTACTGCACTCTAACCACTGAGCCACCAAGGCTCCTAGTTTAATATTTCTAGGGTATTGTCTTCTAATTATACCTAATTTTGGGGGTATACTCTCTCTTTGTTTCTATTATGTCCTGCAACAGTTATGTATTTTCACTCAATATCTTTTCTGTCCGTTGTTATTTTTGATACTTCCTTATTGAAATTAAAACAGAGGGGGAACTGTAAAATATTTCGCTATTATAAAGATGTGAATGCAGTTGGCTGAAGCCAGCAGGGACATTATTAGTCTTGCAATAGTCACAACAAGCATTGGCAATTCTCTTTCTGCGTGGTGGAGCAGAACATCTCGAAAAGGAGAGGGCTAATAAGTATGTCACAAAATGGGCTGTGGTTCCCCCGTTCTTGATTTAAAACTCCTGGCTGCTCAAAAGGAGCTATAACAGCTGTCGTAAATTTTCACAGCCCTGGAATTAAAATGATCATATAATGTTCCGAACGGAATGGATGAAAAATGGTGATTTCTGGGGCTACTTCCTCTCAGTCAAGATGTTTAGGAACTGAACATAGGAACTAGAGCCCATCGGAAACTCCAGATCGTGCAGAACGCGGCTGCGAGAGCAATCATGGGCTTCCCTCGATCTGCCCATGTTACACCAATACTCTGCAGCCTGCACTGGCTGCCAATCAGTTTCCGGTCACAATTCAAAGTGTTGGTTATGACCTATAAAGCCTTACATGGCATCAGACCAGAATACCTTCAAGACCGCCTTCTGCCGCACAAATCCCAGTGACCGATTAGGTCCCACAGAGTCAGCTTTCTCCAGGTTCCATCAACAAAACAATGTCGTTTGACGGGACCCAAGGGAAGACCCTTCTCTGTGGCGGCCCCGCCCTCTGGAATCAGCTCCCCCCAGAGATTAGGGCTGCCCCCACCCTCCTTGCCTTCCGCAAACTCTTAAAAACCCACCTATGTCGCCAGGCATGGGGAAATTGATTCCCCCGGCTGTCCCTTTTTATGCATGGTTTGTTGAGTTGTGTGATTGGTTTTTTAAAAATTTTATTTTTATTTATTCGATTTTTATGCCGCCCTTCTCCTTAGACTCAGGACGGCTTACAACATGTTTGCAATAGCACCTTTTAACAGAGCCAGCATATTGCCCCCACAATCTGGGTCCTCATTTTACCCACCTCGGAAGGATGGAAGGCTGAGTCAACCTTGAGCCAGTGATAAGATTTGAACCTCTGACCTTCAGCTCTACAGTCAGCTTCAGTGGCCTGCAGTACAGCTCTCTACCTGCTGCGCCGCCCTGGCTTTTAATAAGGATTTCTTAATATGTTCCGTTTTAATATTGGATTTGTAGACTGTATTGTTTGTTGGAAGCCGCTCCGACTCCTCGGAGAGGGGCGGCATACAAATCTAATAAATAAATAATAAATAAAATCTAATAAATATTTTCAATACTGATTAATAGTCATTTTCTTCTAGGGCAGGAGATATCTAACTCAAGGTGTTTAGATCTGGATCCACCATGGAAGCAGCAACAGGGCCGCCCTGGGCTCCATTTTCATTGGCAGAGGGCTATCAAAACAAACTATTGTTGTATTTCCACATTTTGCATTTGAGCATGCAAGAAGGGACAGAAGGAAAGGAGAAAGGGGAAGAGGAAAGACAAAGAAAAAAGAAGGAAAAGTGGGAAGAGTGCAAGGAAGGAAAAAGAAGGAAAGAGGGAAAGGAATAAGAAGAGACGGAAGGAAAGATGGAAGCAAGGAAGGAAGGAAAGAAGGGAGGGAAGAAGCAAGTAAGCGAGGGAGGGAGGGAGAAAGGAAGGAAAGAAGAAAGGATGGAAGGAAGGAAGGAAAGAAAGAAGAAAGGAAGGAAGGAAGGAAAGAAGGAAGGAAGGAAAGAAGGAAAGAAGGAAAGAAGGAAAAAAGGAAGAAAGGAAGGAAGGAAGGAAAGAAGGAAGGAAGGAAAGAAAGATGCAGGGAGGGAGGGAAGGAAGGGAAGGAAGAGGGAGGGAAGGAAGGAAGGAAAGAAAGAAGAAAGGAAGAAAGGAAAGAAGGAAGGAACGAAGGAAAGAAGGAAGGAAGGAAAGAAGGAAAGAAGGAAGAAAGGAAGGAAAGAAGGAAGGAGGGAAAGAAAGACGGAGGGAGGGAAGGAAAAAAGAAAGAGGGAGGGTGGGAGGGAGGGAGGGAAGGGAAGGAAGGAAGGAAGGAAAGAAAGAAGAAAGGAAGGAAGGAAGGAAAGAAGGAAGGAAGGAAAGAAAGACGGAGGGAGGGAGGGAAGGAAGGAAGGAAAGAAAGAAGAAAGGAAGGAAGGAAGGAAAGAAGGAAGGAAAGAAAGATGGAGGGAGGGAGGGAGGGAAGGAAGGAAGGAAAGAAAGACGGAGGGAGGGAAGGAAAGAAAGAAGAAAGGAAGATAGGAAGGAAGGAAAGAAGGAAGGAAGGAAAGAAGGAAGGAAAGAAAGACGGAGGGAGGGAAGGAAGGAAGGAAAGAAAGACGGAGGGTGGGAAGGAAAGAAGGAAGGAAGGAAAGGAAGGAAGGAGGTTTTTTTGTTTTCACACATGCCAAAACAAGGGTGCACCTGCAGCTCCGTGTGCGATTTTCCTCCACAGGTGCAGAAGCTGGCCCAGCAAACACTTACGAGCCATGGTGGCAAGCGCAATTTAGTCTCGTAGCCCACCGCTGCCTAGAACTGTCCATAAAGTCCCCGAAACTCAAGATTAACTCAAAGGAGAGTTGATTGTAGAACGTTAGGAATTTGTTGTAAACATTGTTCTCTGCTCTTCCCGACTCATATTTCTAAAGTACTTTGCATTTACAAGTTCTTCAAGGCCCGTTAAACCCGTAATGGGTGTATGCATTTGTGTGTGTACACAAGGACACATACCCACACTCCTCTTCTCCCTTTTCTCATATTTTTTTCCTTGCTAGCCAATAATGGAAGGTTGGTTTGTTCTCATTTCTAATCAAGTTGCTATTCTGGGGCAAAAAAACCCATCAAAAAAATAATGAAACACTGTAAAGTTTTTATCTGGAGATTTTTCATGCTTGTAAACGGAGCATCATAAATAACTTACAGGAGACAATTGGGAAGTGACTTTTGACTTTTTTTTTCTTTCTCCCTGTATTAAAATTTTCACTAGCTAACGTCCAAAAATCTATAACTGTAGTGATCATAAATCCAATTTTGGCTTATTCTACCCTAGGCTCATCTCGGCTGAGATGGACTATAGATTAGAACAGAGACCATCAGTATGCCTAGAAAATCAGCAGGGGAAGGCGGTTGATTCTAAAATAGCCTTCTTCCTCCTCATCTCTTTTATTTTTGGAAAGTTTTGTACCTCTCCTTGAAATCCATTCATGTGGGGAGGCCTATAGATTCATCACAATTCAATTAAATCACAAGAGAGAAATGAGAAGGGTTCTCACAGAGGAGAGCGTATTGACACCATACTTTTAAAAAGTTTGTTTATTCATTTATTTATTTATTTATTTATTTATTTATTTTGTCCAATACTAATTGAAAGTTAAAGAGAATAAAAACATGTAGTAGTAAATATCAGGGAAGGGATAGAAGAAGAAATATGAGAATAGAATACATCAATGAAGAGTAGAGGAAAGGATATCTGGATGGGAGAAAAGATATATAAAATATAGGAGAGACAATTGGACAGGGGACGGAAGGCACAGTAGTGCACTTATACTCGCCCCTTACTGACCTCTAAGGAATCTGGAGAGGTCAACCGTGGAAAGCCTAAGGGAAAATTGTTGGGGGCTGACACCACGGAGTCTGGTAATGAGTTCCACGTTTCAACAACTCGATTGCTAAAGTCACATTTTTTACAGTCAAGTTTGGAGCGGTTGATATTAAGTTTGAACTTGTTGTGTGCTCTTGTGTTATTGCGGTTGAAGCTGAAGTAGTAGTTGACAGGCAGGATGTTGCAGCATATGATCTTGTGGGCAATACTTAGATCATGTTTAAGGCGTCGTAGTTCTAAGCTTTCTAGACCCAGGGCTGTAAGTCTAGTTTCGTAGGGTATTCTGTTTCGAGTGGTGGAGTGAAGAGCTCTTCTGGTGAAGTATCGTTGGACATTTTCTAGGGTGTTGATGTCCGAAATTCGGTGTGGGTTCCAGACAAGTGAGCTGTATTCGAGGATGGGTCTGGAAAAAGTTTTGTAAGCTCTGGTGAGTAGTGTGTGATTGCCAGAGCAGAAGCTACGTAGGATCAGGTTGACAATTTTAGAAGCCTTTTTGGAAATATTGTTGCAGTGGGCTTTGGCACTTAGGTCATTTGATATTAGTATTCCAAGGTCTTTTACTGAGTGGGGGTTGTTTGTGAGATTTTGTTTATTTAGTTTGTATACGAGGTTCGGATTCTTTTTGCCGATGTGGAGAACAGAGCATTTGCTAGATGATATTTGAAGTTGCCAAGTGTTAGACCAATCTGAGATGAGGTCAAGGTCTTTTTGGAGAATAGTTGTGTTGTCTGTGGTTTGAAAAGTTTTACATCATTCTTGAGACTCTTGAAAGAGTGCAGAGAAGACCAACCAGGATGATGAGTGGACTGGAGGCTAAAATATATGATGAACAGTTGCATGAACTGAGCATGGCTAGTCCAATGAAGAGAAGGACCAGGGGAGACATAAGAGCAGCCTTCCAATATCTCAGGGGCTGTCACAAAGAAGAAAGAGTCAAGCTATTCTCCAAAGCACCTGAGGGTAGGACAAGAAGCAATGGGCGGAAACTAAACAAGGAGAGAAGTAGCCTAGAACTAAGGTGGAATTTTCTGAGAGAAATAACAATCAACCAGTGGAACAGAGGTTGCCTTCAGAAGTTGTGGGAGCTTCATCACTGGAGGCTTTCAAGAAGAGAGTGGCTTGCCATCTGTCAGCCATCTGCCATCTGTCATGGTGTAGGGTCTCCTGTTCAGGTGGGGTGGGGGAGGGTTGATTGGACTAGGTGACCTCCAAGGTCCTTCCAAATCTGTTAATCTAACCTTATTTTCCAAAGCACCCAAATGCAAGATGGTAATGAATCGAGGAGAGAAGCAACCTAGAATTCAGGAGAAATTTCCTGACAGTGAGAACAATCAACCAGTGGAACAGAAGTTGCCTTTGGAAGTTCTATGTGCTCCAACATGGGAAGCTTTCAAGAAGTGACTTGACTGCCATCTGTCAGAAATGGTATAGAGTCTCTTGCTGAGGAGTGTGTGTGTGTTGGACTAGATGACCTAAAAGATTCCTTCAAACTCTGTTAATCTGTTAATTCTCCAAAGCACCTGAGGGCAGGACAAGAAGCAATGGGTAGAGCCTCCTCAGAGGAATAATTCCTTCCTTCCTTCCTTCCTTCTTTCCTTCCTCCCTCCCTTCCTCCCTTCTTTCCTCCCTCCCTACCTCCCTCTCTTCCTCTCTTCCTCCCTCCCTTCTTTCCTCCCTTCCTTCCTCCCTCCCTTCTTTCCTTCCTCCCTCTCTTCCTTCCTTCCTCCCTCACTTCCTTCCTTCCTTCCTCCCTCCCTTCTTTCCTTTCTTCCTCCCTTCCTCTCTCCCTCACATCCTCCCTCACATCCTCCCTCCCTTCCTCCCTCCCTTCTTCCCACCCTCCCTTCTTTCCTTTCTTCCTCCCTTCCTCTCTGCCTCCCTTCCTCCCTCCCTCCCTTCTTTCCTTCCTTCCTCCGTTCCTCTCTTCCTCCCTCCCTCCCTCCCTCCCTCTCTTCTTCACTTCCTTCCTCCCTTCTTCCCTCCCCCCCTCCCTTCCTTCTGGTTAGAATGCAATATTTCAGGCTAACTCTGCCCACTGCCAGCAGTTCAATCCTGACCAGCTCAAGGTTGACTCAGCCTTCCATCCTTCTGTGGTCTTGTAAAATGAGGACCCAGATTGTTGGAGTGGAGTGGATTACTTCACTGCTGGTTCACTCCCTCCCATACCATGTGGGCATGTCTTGTGGGTGCGTGGGTGAACTGCGCACGCATGCACAATAATGAAAAATCCAAAAATAACAAAAAACCACCCCAAAGCTGGAAAAACGATAGCGACTGTATGCACAGTGCCAGAACTCAGCTTCTGCACATGCTCAGAAGGATTTTTTTTAATTAAAAGAAAAGATGGTGGCGCCCATGGACCTGCACCGACCAATCCGGTTCGGTGACGTCATTGATGCAGTATACAGGTCCTGAATGGAAGGCGGGGTTGGCAATAAAGGCTTTTTCTGAAGTTCTGATTATCTTCTGAAGTCTGTGTTTGGCTTGTTGGGTTGCAGAACTACATTTTGAAATTATTCACTGGATGTTCACTGAGTGTTAAACCTGATTCGAAATAAGCCATGCTTTTTGGTTGCGTTTCCTGTTGGGCATCATTTCTATCCGCTCAAGTATTTATCCGTATCTCTGCAGTCTTTTAATGACTTCAAAGACGCAAATCTCAACTTGAACTTTTTAGCTAGGTTGGAGCAAATAAAGCGAAAGGTTCTTATTTCAAATCTTTTTCATTGATCTCAAAAACATTCTCGGGAGCAAATTGGTTCTGGATTAAAGCCTCTGGATTGGGAAAAAAAAGAGACAACTTGGAAATCAGTAGTGGGTTCTGAATTAGTTTGCTAAAAGTTCACGTGTGAGCTCCCGAGTG
>NC_091959.1:38526437-38571437 GCF_031021105.1 Erythrolamprus reginae | reverse complement strand
AAACCCAGCAGAATCTCAAGACTTTGGAAAGCTTTACAAAAACATACGTTCCAAAAAGGGGCTATGAATGTATTTATTTATTTATTTATTGGATTTGTATGCCGTCCCTCTCCGCAGACTCGGGGCGGCTAACAACAGCAATAAAACAGCATATAATAATAATCCAATACTAAAACAGTTAAAAACCCTTATTATAAAACCAAACATATGTACAGACATACCATGCATAAAATTATAAAGGCCTAGGGGGAAAGAGTATCTCAATTCCCCCATGCCTGGGGGCAGAGGTGGGTTTTAAGCAGCTTACAAAAGGCAAGGAGGGTGGGGGCGATTCTAATCTCTGGGGGGAGTTGGTTCCAGAGGGCCGGGGCCGCCACAGAGAAGGCTCTTCCCCTGGGTCCCGCCAAGTGACATTGTTTAGTTGACGGGACCTGGAGAAGACCCACTCTGCGGGACCTAACTGGTCGCTGGGATTCGTGCAGCAGAATCTTTAGAAAGAATGTATGTTTGTCTTTATAAAGAATGTATTTCTTAAGAAAGAAATATACATTCTGAAAAGGGGCTGCGAATGTGTTTTTTTGGTGATGGAGGATTTGTCAGAAGAAGAGATGTTTAATATTCAGGGCCAATCAAGCAGCTGATCCGGATTTTGGGGCTACCCAGTTCAAACCCAGAAACTGCAGCCCTAAATTGATGTTAGCCATCAATGCTGCCTCTGCAGAAAGGAACCCGAGACGGTTCGCAGATGGAATTGGGGAAGGGAGAAATACCCTTGGCATGCTCAGAGGCTCGGAGTTTGGACAGGCGTAACTGTTTGGAATCGCGTCTGGCACGGGCGAGGAAGGGGGATACCGGTTAACAAGGGAGCGAGTAACATAATCCCGCGGCGCCGTTCCACCTCCCTCTTTGTCTTGGAGTGGGTGGGAGGGAGAGATGGAGAGATTTCCACCACCACCCCCAGTTCGAAGGGGAGCCGATACCTCGGCGAGGCCGCGCGAATGCAGGCGGCTTTTCCGCCCTCGTCTCTCCCACCCACCCGGCCCCACTCCTCCCTCCTTTGTCCCCCCTCCCCACCCACCCAATAGGCCACGTGACGTCGCCCTTGCGCCGTGCGCGGGGAGCGAGGCAGAGAGAGCGAGCCAGCAACCGAGCCGATCGCCGCCGCGCACGCAGGCGTGCCAGGACGCGCGCAAAGGGGAGGCAGGCGGGCAGGCAGGCAACGCGCAGGATCGCAGCCCCTCCTCACCTTCGCCGCCGCCCCCCCTCCCTCCATCCACAACCCTAACACTCGTTCCAGCTGTGGGCGCATCCCGTTCACCTTCTCTCTTCTGCCCGAGCTAGCTGGCCTGCTGGTGGGCGCTGTGTCCTTGCTTCTGGCTAGGTCCCCTCCTCTCCCTACCCCACCCGGGTGTGCCTCCCCCCCATCGTCAACCAAGGGGGTCTTCAGCCCCTCCCCTTTTCTAGAGAGGGCTGAGAAACAAACGCCGAAAGAAGAGGAGGTAACAGCGGCGGCGGCTTGGAACGCCGTGGTGCTGAAACGGACAGCTCCTTGACGCCGGCAATGCGTTGACTCGCCTTGGGCTGCCCAATTCCTCTCTCGCATCCAGAAGTCGTGGGAAAGAGGGCAATATCTCAGGACTTCCCACTGCCTTCTTTTTTTCCTTCTCCTTCCCCAGCTGCCTCCCTCCTCGGCCCCTTTCTTCCTATCATCCGCAGGCAGGGGACTTGCTTGCCTTCGATGCTTGCCGCAGCTTCCCGGAGTTGCCATGCCTTGACGCCTTCTTGACCCAGCAGCTTCCATGGCGGTGGCCAGGAAAATCAAAACTTTGTTGACGGTGAACATTTTGGTTTTCGTGGGCATCATCCTCTTCTCAGTCTACTGCAGGATCCAGGACCGCTCCCAGGAGCTGGTGCAAATCGTCCGGAGTGCCGACCGACGGGTGAGGGGACGGAATGCCAAAGCTGGAGCCCTGCTGGACAGGGAAGCCATTCTGCAACGGTTGGATCATCTGGAAGAGGTGGTGTACAATCAACTCAATGGTGAGGAAGGGAAGGGGAGCATTGGGGCAGTTGGCTGAGCAAATTTGCAGGGGAGGGATATTTGATTGCTGAATAGTGCCGCCTAATAGCTTTCTAAAGATACAGAAATGTGAGTCAGAAACATGGTGATCATATGCACATTGTGGAGTTTTTGTTAAAGCTTCTACATATTGCAATATCTCATATCCAATCACTGACTTAGTAAAGATTTGAGCAAAAGTGGATTAAAACATGGGAATTTCAGACCCTGTCTCTTCTGGGTAATATTTATTCTGGAATTCCATGTTGAGCTAATGCTAAACTTTTAACAACTGGAGCTAAGTAGGGGCTAATGCGGTAGTTCAGACTTGCTATCAATTATTTTTAAATGTCCCTGCGAACAACCTGGATAAGCAACAAAACTCAAACTATATGTGGCCAATCTACATCAGCAGGTTTATTTTTACCATCTCGGTTTGTTCCAAGGAGACTTTCACTCAATTTGGCCAGAGGACTAGAGTTACAATCCAAAACACTGTGGTAAGCTCCTCACCTTGTGTAACTTCTCAGCCTTCATTTACTCTCTGTAAAATGGGCTTGTGTGTAAAAGTGCAGTTCTTGATTTTTCTTTGCATGGACTGTTGTACATCTGGATGAACTGAATTTGCAGAATTGAGAGCATGTTTGCAGAAGGGAAGATCCTGAAATCCTGTAATGTGGAGTTGTGGGGACGTGCTGTCTTATGCCATTGATATTTATTTTATTTATTGTTAGAGTTGGAAGGGGCCTTGTAGGTCATCTATCCCACCCCCCTGTTCAAGCAGGAGTCCTACAAAATTTTAGATAAATGGCCATCCAATCTCCTCTTGAAAGTCTCAAGTGTTGGAGCTCTCACAACCTCCACAGGCAAGCTGTTCCACTGGTTGAGTGCTCTCACTATCAGGAAATGTCTCCTTATTTCCAGGTTGAATCTCTCCTTGGTCGGTTTCCATCCATTATTCCTTGTGTGGCCTTCTGGTGCTTTGAAAAACAGTCTGACACCCTCCTTTCTGTGATAGCCCCTCAAGTATTGGAACACTGTCATCAAATCTCCCCTGGTCCTTCTCTTTACCAGACTGTCCATGCTCGGGTCTTGCAACCGTTGTTCATATGTTCTGGTTTCCAGTCCCCTTATCATCTGGGTTACTCTCTTCTGAACTTTCTCTAGAGTTTCAATGTCTTTTTGGTAGTGTGGTGACCAAAACTGGATGCAGTACTCTAGGTGTGGTTTAACTAAGGCTTTATAGGGTGGTATTAGTGCCTCCCTAGTCCTAGATTGTATCCCTCTATTAAAGCAATTTGCATTGGCTTTTATGGGTGCAGCTGTACTTTGATAAGGGCACTTTGCCTTGGTGGTAGAAGATACAATGGAAAGGATGGACCCATTTGATTTGGGTGTGGTCCCATACCATCAAAGCTCATCCAGTTGGTGGTTGGCTGTGAAATAAAAGGTAGAACATGGAATGTTTCTTGTTGGGACAATGATGCGCTTGACTGAGGAACCATTGCTTTGATGCTTTGCTGAAGAAGCCAAGGAATAGAGGGAGGGGAAAGGGGGACACAAATTTTGGCAAAGTCTCTTCCCTCAAAGCGACTCCATGCCAGCTGCTCCTTGGTATTTACAGTTCTTTTGCCAACACCACAGACAACCCATCTGTTTGAAGCAATGCAGTAGGATTACTTTGTGGCAGCTCCTTCACACGTCTTAGCTGGTGGCTTGATGCTATAACACGAGAAGAGCTGTGTGGGGGAACAGCTGGTCATCATCAAAAAGTTGGAGATGACTGCAAAAACCAGGCTCCATGGTGGTCCAAAGCAAGTGGATCAATAGCCCAAAAATTGCTTAAACAGAGACCCCCCATGAACTAAAAAGGTGAAATATTTAATTCTGAAGCTACCTTTTTTTAAATGACTGACAGTGTCCTTTCTGTTGTGTCCCCAGAGTCAATGTATGCTGTAAAACATTTTTCAAGTTCTAAAACTAGATTAACAGGAACAGGCTGGACTGCTATATTAGTAGTGAAATTATCCTGTTTTCTGCTGTTCTTCAGCATTTCTGTGACTTATTATTTTATATTTATTTATTAGATTTGTATTAGCTACCATTACTGGTCCTAGTTCTCATGAGGGCAAATGTAAGCTTTTCCCATTTCTTATTCTGACACCCTTTCTCTCACACTACCTGGAAGAAGGTGTTTAATTAAAACAAAACTAATTTGATGTATATAAATTAAATCCCAATTATTGCGTGGTTTAAATCATACTTACCCAACGTGATTATATTGGTCTTACTTTTTTTTTAATGTCCACTTGGTTGGATCCTGATAGGAACAATTGGTTCCTGATAGGAACGTTTGATTTTGCAGTTCAATATAAAAGCCTAAGACACATCATACTTTAATGATATCTGTGGAGCTTCTCAGTCATCCAAGTCATGGTTGTCCCTAAGGTGCTTTTTCAGGAGGCAACTGGACTTTCTTGGTTCTTCTTTGAAGACGTTTCACCTCTCATTCAAAAAGCTTCTTCAGCTCTAACTGGATGATGGGGAATGGAAGCACTTATATTCCTTGCAGACAGTTGGTTATTTTCATCCTTTGAGAGAGAGCTGATGAGGTGACTTGAAGGTTTATCTGTGCTCTCAGGGTCACCTGAGTAGGGCAGATGGGTTAGGAGCCTTCTTGAAATTGCTGAAAGGACTGGGTTGTTGACTGGAGACAAATGATGTTGTATCCCTCCACCTCCCTTGAGAGCGAGCTGTTCAATTTGGACACAGAAGGTCTCTTTGGCTCCTCTTTCAAACCAGTAGTATTCTCTGTCCAAAATGTGGACTTTGCTGTCTTCCAACGAGTGGCCAGTTAGAACTGGAAAAGCTTGTTCGATGAGAAGTGAAACATCTTCAAAGAAAAAACAAGGAAGTCCAGTTGCCTCTTGAAAAAAAGCCCCTTTGGGACATTCTTCAATGATACTTTATATTTTATATTTTAAAATCAATCCTAATTCTGCGTTAATCACCGTTAAACTAGTGTGGAGGCGTCTGTAATATGGTAAATGATTTAGCTTTACTAGATAAATGGTCAAAGCAATGGAAACTGCAGTTTAATGTTTCCAAATGTAAAGTAATACACTTGGGGAAAAGGAATCCTCAATCTGAGTATTGTATTGACAGTTCTGTGTTAGCAAAAACTTCAGAAAGGATTTAGGGGTAGTGATTTCTGACAGTCTCAAAATGGGTGAACAGTGCAGTCAGGCGGTAGGGAAAGCAGGTAGGATGCTTGGCTGCATAGCTAGAGGTATAACAAGCAGGAAGAGGGATATTATGATCCCGCTATATAGAGTGCTGGTGAGACCACATTTGGAATACTGTGTTCAGTTCTGGAGACCTCACCTACAAAAAGATATTGACAAAATTGAACGGGTCCAAAGACGGGCTACAAGAATGGTGGAAGGTCTTAAGCATAAAACGTATCAGGAAAGACTTCATGAACTCAATCTGTATAGTCTGGAGGACAGAAGGAAAAGGGGGGGACATGATCAAAACATTTAAATATGTTAAAGGGTTAAATAAGGTTCAGGAGGGAAGTGTTTTTAATAGGAAAGTGAACACAAGAACAAGGGGACACAATCTGAAGTTAGTTGGGGGAAAGATCAAAAGCAACATGAGAAAATATTATTTTAGTGAAAGAGTAGTAGATCCTTGGAACAAACTTCCAGCAGACGTGGTAGATAAATCCACATTAACTGAATTTAAACATGCCTGGGATGAACATATATCCATCCTAAGATAAAATACAGAAAATAGTATAAGGGCAGACTAGATGGACGATGAGATCTTTTTCTGCCGTCAGACTTCTATGTTTCTATGAGCTGTGTAAAGCACACCGATTCAAATGAGAATCAGGAGCCTCATAGCTATTCATGTCATACTTCTATCAGGCATAAAATGGAGGAACATCTCAAATAGGCAGTCATCACCATGAAACAATTGGTTTCTCTCCTATCTCTGGGGGATGCAGTGCTGTACATTAGATTAGATGAGATTACTAGAGTTGGAAGGGACCTTGTAGCCGTAGGTCATCTAGTCCAACCCCCTGCTGAAGCACGAGTCCCTACACCATTTCAGACAAATGGCCATTCAATCTCCTCTTGAGAGTCTCTCACAACCTCCGCAGGCAAGCTGTTCCACTGGTTGATAACTCAGAAAGTTCCTCCTAATTCCCAGGATGAATCTCTCCTTAGTCAGTTTCCATCCAGGAGGAGGGAGGGAGGGAGGGAGGGAGGGAGGAAGGTCAGTAGAAGTAGTCTGCAGTACTGCATTATAACCACTGCGCCACCATGGCTTATTATTCTTTTGTTGTAGAGCCTGGAAGTTCAATTCTTACTTTTGGAGAATTATAGATTATGACCGTTTTTCACATTTACAACCATTGTAGCCTCCCCAGGTCATGCAATCAAAATTCAGATGCTTGGCTTCAGTGACTCATATTTATGACCAAAGCTCACTCAACCAACATCTCGCATAGCAACGGAAATGTTGGTCATAAGCCGAGAGCTTAACTCAGTTGGCTTTCATCTTGCTGGGCCTGTGATTTTCCCTCCCTTCCTTTATTTTTTTTGCGGAGGGACCTTCAGTTTAGATGTCTTTTCCCTGCTAAAAGCTTGTTTCTGATTTTCACACCCTTGCGTTCGATTTTGTTTATTTTTGCTTTTTAATTGCTGCAAACTACCCTGAGCAATGGAATGAGGTTGGAATGGCAAAGGAAGGAAAAAAAGAAGACAAAATGTGTTTCCCCTAAACTATGTTTGTTAACCACAGGCAACTGTTTTGTTTTTTATTATTGTTGTTGTTGGGAGATTTAAACTCTACTTCCTACTTCAACACAGATTCACTGAACTACCTTGAGGCACTAATCCTTAAGTTAGTTCTCTCAATGAGGAATTAAAAAGGGAGAAGTTACAAAAGATTCCTCAGCAGTTGAAAGAACAATATATAAACCAACTATAAACACTCCTCAAATTTCCCCCCCTCTTCCCCTTAATTTATTTGCATATTTCATGTATGTTTATGCACTGCAATGGCATCCTTCAGTCTCGAAAGACCATAGTCAGCTTGATTTCCTGGCTCCAATCCTCCCCCGCAGGGAGGCGGAACCAATGAAGATGTTCCGCCCCAGACGCCTGATGGACCCAGAGGGCTTTCAGACGGTGCTTGGGGTTATTCCAGAGGCACTCGTCCACAGTTCGGCGGAGTCTCTCGCGGAGGCCTGGAACAGGGCTGCGGCGGAGGCTCTTGACCGGATTGCGCCTTTGCGACCTCTCCGTGGCGTTAGACCCCGTAGAGCCCCATGGTTCAACGAGGAGCTCCGGGAGTTGAAACGCCAAAAGAGACGTCTAGAGAAGCGATGGAGGAAGAGTAGGTCTGAATCCGATCGAACACTTGTAAGAGCTTTTATGAAGACTTACAAAGTGGCACTCAAGGCGGCAAGATGCGTGTACCATGCCGCCTTGATTGCATCAGCGGAATCCCGCCCGGCCGCTCTGTTTAGGGTGACCCGCTCCCTTCTTAACCAGGGGGGAGTTGGGGAGCCCTTGCAGAGTAGTGCCGAGGATTTTAATACATTTTTCGCTGATAAAGTCGCTCAGATCCGGGCCGACCTCGACTCCAATTGTAAAACAGAGTCGACTGACAACGAGTCAGTCGAGGTGACTGGGGCACGTACTTGTCCACCTGTCTGGGAAGAGTTTGATCTGGTGACACCTGATGAAGTGGACAAGGCCATTGGAGCTGTGAGTTCCGCCACCTGTTTACTGGATCCGTGTCCCTCCTGGTTGGTTTCGGCCAGCAGGGAGGTGACACGGAGCTGGGCCCAGGAGATTACCAACGCTTCCTTGGGGAGGGGAGTTTTTCCATCACTCTATAAAGAAGCGCTCGTGCGCCCCCTCCTCAAGAAGCCCTCCCTGGACCCAGCCGTGCTTAATAACTATCATCCAGTCTCCAACCTTCCCTTTATGGGGAAGGTTGTTGAGAAGGTGGTGGCACTCCAGCTCCAGCGGTCCTTGGAAGAAGCCGATTATCTAGGTCCCCAGCAGTCGGGTTTCAGGCCCGGTTACAGCACGGAAACCGCTTTGGTCACGTTGATGGATGATCTCTGGAGGGCCTGGGACAGGGGTTTATCCTCTGTCCTGGTGCTCCTTGACCTCTCAGCGGCTTTCGATACCATCGACCATGGTATCCTTCTGCACCGGCTGGAGGGGTTGGGGGTGGGAGGCACTGTTCTTCAGTGGTTCTCCTCCTACCTCTCTGGCCGGTCGCAGTCGGTGTTAGTGGGGGGTCAGAGGTCGACTCCTAGGTTTCTCCCTTGTGGGGTGCCTCAGGGGTCGGTCCTCTCCCCCCTGCTATTCAACATCTACATGAAACCGCTGGGCGAGATCATCCAAGGACATGGGGTGAGGTATCATCAATATGCGGATGATACCCAGCTTTACATCTCCACCCCATGCCCAGTCAACGAAGCGGTGGAAGTGATGTGCCGGGGCCTGGAGGCTGTTGGGGCCTGGATGGGTGTCAACAGACTCAAGCTCAACCCGGATAAGACGGAGTGGCTGTGGGTTTTGCCTCCCAAGGACAATCCCATCTGTCCGTCCATCACCCTTGGGGGGAATTATTGACCCCCTCAGAGAGGGTCCGCAACTTGGGCGTCCTCCTCGATCCACAGCTCACATTAGAAAAACATCTCTCAGCTGTGGCGAGGGGGGCGTTTGCCCAGGTTCGCCTGGTGCACCAGTTGCGGCCCTATCTGGACCGGGACTCATTGCTCACAGTCACTCATGCCCTCATCACCTCGAGGTTCGACTACTGTAATGCTCTCTACATGGGGCTACCTTTGAAAAGTGTTCGGAAACTTCAGATCGTGCAGAATGCAGCTGCGAGAGCAGTCATGGGCTTACCTAGGTATGCCCATGTTTCACCATCACTCCGCAGTCTGCATTGGCTGCCGATCAGTTTCCGGTCACAATTCAAAGTGTTGGTTATGACCTTTAAAGCCCTTCATGGCATTGGACCAGAATATCTCCGAGACCGCCTCCTGCTGCACGAATCCCAGCGACTGATTAGGTCCCACAGAGTGGGCCTTCTCCGGGTCCCGTCAACTAAAGCAGCGTTTCCCAACCGGTGTGCCGCGGCACACTGGTGTGCCGCGAGACACCGCCAGGTGTGCCGCGGCTCCTGCCCGATGCCGCGGTTTCTGGCGCTCTCCTGCTGGGCCCCAAAGAAGGAAGGCAGGAAGAAGGAGAGCTTCATTCTTCGTGCCTTTTTCCCGCCTTCCTTCTTTGGGGCCCAGCAGGAGAGCGCCAGAAACCGCGGCATCGAGCAGGAACCGGGAGGTCGGAGGCACCGGCATGGCAGCGCCCCACCCAGCTGGAGTTTCCCTGTCGTCGTCGGCACACCTGGCCATGTCAGCGGCGGCAAGTGTCCTTTGGGGCCCGGCGGGAGGGCACTGGCGGTGGGAGCGGGGGGGGGCGCTGCAGCGGCGCAGGCAGTCGCGGGGAGATGGCGGGGGGTGGGGTGGCAGCTGCAGCGGCCCCGGGCACCATTCCCTGTAGGCTTTTCCAGGGGCGCGCAGGGAGCCGCGGCCACCCGCCCGCCTGCCGGATTTTCCTCCGCGCGGCTGGGGAGGTGGATTCGCCGCCCCCGCCAGCCCGATCTCCCTCCAGTGGCTGGTGACGCAGATCTACCTCCCTCGCCAGCCTGATCTCCCTCCGTGGGGGGGGCGACGAACTGACGACCGGGGGCTATCCGTCCGTGTTGGGTGGTGCAGGGCAGGCACAGACAGCCCCAGGGGAGAACAAGGGAGGGAGAGAAAGGAAAGAGAGAGAAAGGGAGGGAGAGAAAATTGAATGAAGGAGGGAGAGAAAGAAAGAGTAAGAAGTGGAAAGGATAGAGAAAAAGGAAGAGAAAGGGAGGGAGAGAAAGGAAAGGGAGAGAAAGGGAGGGAGAGAAAATTGAATGAAGGAGGGAGAGAAAGAAAGAGTAAGAAGTAGAAAGGATAGAGAAAAAGGAAGAGAAAGGGAGGGGGAGAAAGGAAAGAGGGAGGAAGGGGGGAGAGAAAGAAGATATGAAGGAGGGAGAAAAAGAAAGAGAGATAGGAAGGAAAGAGGGAGAGAAAGGAATGAGAGAGAAAGGGAGGGAGAGAAAGGGAATGAAAGAGGGAGAAGGGGTGAGAGATAGAAAGGATAGACAGAAAGGGAGAGAAAGGAAAGAGAGAAAGGGAGGGAGAGGAAGGAAAGAGAGATGAGAGAGGAAGGAGGAGACAGAAAGAGAGGAAGGAAGGAAGAGAGAAAGAAATAGGGATGGAGAGAGAAAGGAAGGAAGAGAGAGAAAGAGGGAGGGAGAGAGAAATAGAGCGAAAGGGAGGAAGAGATATTTTTTTTGTCCAAACTTTTTTTAGCGCCCCCCCTCCATGTTCCCCAGGATTTTGAAAATATGAAAAATGTGCCGCGGCTCCAAAAAGGTTGGGAAACACTGCCCTAGAGCATGAAGCCTGGGTAGGTTATTATGGAAGATAGACTGTTAGCCAAACAGAAGATCCCCCCTCTCCACATCTCTGAAATACAGTGGTACCTCATCTTATGAACGCCTCTTCTAACGAACTTTTCGATATACGAACCCGGTGTTTAAGATTTTTTTGCCTCTTCTTCTGAACTATTTTCACCTTACGAACCCAAACCACTGCTGCTGGGATGAAGGGGTTTCTTTTCCCCCCCTTTTTTGAAGAAAGAAAAGGGAGGGGCGACTTGGAGGGGGAAAGAGTTTGCATTTAAAAAAGTAGAAGAACAGCGTGCTTGCACAGGCACTGAAAAGGTGTCTTTTGAAGAAAGAAAAAGGAGGGGCGCCCCCCTTGCCTTTCTTCCTTCCCACTCACCCTTTAGCCTAGCCTTGCTTCTTCCACCCGCCCCCTTTAGCTGCTCCTCCCTGCCCTCTGTTCGCCTCCCTTCTAAAGTTTGGGATTTTCCTGAATGATTTGCAGGCATTATTTGCTTTTACATTGATTCCTATGGGAGACATTGTTTCATCTTACGAACTTTTCACCTTACGAACCTCCTCCTGGAACCAATTAAGTTCGTATCATGAGGTATTCCAATGAGATGGCAAAGGCCAATACGATTGGTTCCAGCTACATCACAGGAGTTATCAGAACGTGGCTGTACACAGGCACAAACTACTACCATTCACACAGCAAAACATACTACACTCGTCAGCCAGGGGGACTAGGGTCTAATAGCCCCAAGCCTGGTGGCACAGATAGGTCTTTAAACTTTTACGGAAGACAAGGATGGTGGGGATAGTATGAATATTTGGGGGGAGCTGATTCCAGAGAGCCGGGCCCCCCACAGAGAAGGCTCTTCCCCTAAGTCCTGCCAAACGATATTGTCTAGCTGATGGGACCTGGAGAAGGCCGACTCTGTGAGACCTAACCAGTCACTGGGACTCACGTGGTCCCGGAGTTAATCTGGTCCGATGCCACTTAGGGCTTTATAGGTCATAACCAACACTTTGAATTGTGTCCGGAAACCAATCGGCAGCCAATGCAATACTACGACGTTCTAGACCCCTACTAATTAATGCCAAATCTAGCAAAATAACTGGCCGCTGTGATACAATTTTAAATAACAATAAGAATGGAATATCTCTTGACTAGCACCATCTGCCTGGGCTGAATTGGTGCCTCAACCCATTTTTGCCAGGGATTGGTTTTTCATCTCTCACATTCTTTGGATATTCATCTTTCAGAAAGCTTCTGAAATGTTGTCGGTAAAAAATATGTTGTCTGGATGGAGTAACAGAAATTGCCTTCTTCTTTTCTTTTTTTTTCAACTCTGCCTGAATTTTGCACAACAGCTCTGTCTGATGCACTTCATCAACCTCTCTATTGGTTAACACGCTGTGTTTGTCCTTTAATAGAAAGAGGAGAGTTGAGTGACCACTGTTGGGACTCACAAGGCAATGACAAGATTATTTTACAGCAACTCGCACAGTAGGATTCGACCTTTGGGAGTGAGGCTGTTTAAACATGGGTGATTTATGTTATTCAAACAACTTTCCTTCGACGTGTGCGGTCCTTCCACCTGAGGCTGGGCAGCAGGATGGTAGCAGATCCTCTGGCTACTTCCAGTTTCATCAGGATCAGATGTGTAGGCATTGGGTAGGGAGGAAGCCATGGAGGAGGTAGCTGGGATCTTAGGATGCGGTAAGGAAATGGCCCTCTTGAATTCTGTGTGTACATTGGCTTTCCTCCAATGTCTGCAGTGGAAGTCAGAGACAGAGTAAGAGGAGGAGAGAGGAGAGGAGAGAGGAGAGATGGAGGAAAGAAGAGAGAGAGGAGAGAAGAGAAGAAAGAGAGAAGAGAGATAGAGAGGGAGAGAGAGGAGAGAAGAGAGAAAAGAGAGAGAAAAGAGGGAGAAGAGAGAAAGGAGAGAGGGAGTGAGAGACAGAGAGAGAGTAGAGAGGGAGGGAGAGAGACAGAGAGAGAAGAGGGAGGGAAAAAGAGAGAAGAGAAAATGAGAGGAACAGAAGAGAGAAGGAGAGACAGAGAAAGAAGAGGGGGGGAGAGGGAGGGAGAGAAAGAAAGAAAAGAGAGGGAGGATGGGGTAGAGAGAGACAGAGAGAGAGAAGAGGAAGGGAGAGGAAGAGAAGAGAGAAAGAAGAGAGAGAAGAGGGAGAGACACACAGAAAAAAGAGAGGGGGAGGCAGGGAGGGAGAGAAAGAAAAGAGAGTGAGGGAGCGGGAGAGAGAAAAATCTATGAAGATCTGTAATGAGATGTCTGATCCTTGGAAGGCTCCCCTCCATGGGAAACCCCACCTCTGGACTTCTGTGTTTTTTCGATGCGGCAGGGGAATCCCAGCAGTGCAAAAATGGGTGCTTTGCTGGCAATGGAAGTCCGGAGGTGGGGTTTCTCAGTGAAGGGAGCTTCAGTGAAATTGCAGCATCACAAAAACATGGAAGTCCGGAGGTGGGGTTTCGAGGACTTCCGTGTTTTTGCAATGCTGCGATTTCACTGAGATTCCCCTCGCTGGGAAATCCCGCCTCCGGACTTCCATTGCCAGCGAAGCACCCGTTTTTGCACTGCTGGGATTCCCCTGCAGCATCGCAAAAACACAGAAGTCCGGAGGTGGGGTTTCCCATGGAGGGGAGCCTCAGGGGAATCCCAGCAGCGCAAAAACGGACACTTCAGCTGGCAAAAGGGATGAGTTTTGGACTTGTACGCATTAATCTCTTTTCCATTGATTCCTATGGGAAACATTGTTTCGTCTTATGAACTTTTCACCTTAAGAACCTCGTCCTGGAACCAATTAAGTTCGTAAGACCAGGTATCACTGTATTCCCTTTTGTTAGCTCAGCTGATTTGCGTGGCGGAGTTGATTGCCACGCCTCAGTTGAGCTAAACAACAGCTCTGCTCATCATCGGTGACACCGAGGGCAGTCTTTGAATGCTGCCATGTTTTCAAGCACATGCCTGAAACCTTGTGTGCCTGTGCAGATGTGAGGTCACATTTCTGGTGCTGCAGGGCAAACCAGTAGGTAAATTATATAACATTTAGACTTATATACCACTTCACAGTGTTTCACAGCCTTTCACGGCCTTCTCTAAGCATATTGCCCCCAACAATCTGGGTCCTCATTTCACCGACCTTGGAAGGATGGAAGGCTGAATCAACCTTGAGCCTACTGAGATTCGATCTGCCAAACTGCTGACAGTCAGTGATCAGCAGAAGCAGCTTGCAGTACTGCACTCTAATAATAATAATAATAATAATAATAATAATAATAATAATAATAATAATAATTTATTAGATTTGTATGCCACCCCTTTCTGAAGATTCGGGGCGGCTCACAACAACGATAAAAACAATATTATACTGGCACAAATCTAATATTAAAAAAACCTAAAAAACCTATCATAATTAAAAACCAAACAGCACATACATACCAAACATAAATTATAATAAGCCTGGGGAAAAGGTGTCTCAAATCCCCCATGCCTGGCGGTATAGGTGGGTCTTAAGTAGTTTACGGAAGACAAGGAGGGTGGGAGCAGTTCTAATCTCCGGGGGGAGTTGATTCCAGAGGGCCGGGGCCGCCACAGAGAAGGCTCTTCCCCTGGGGCCTGCCAGACGACATTGTTTAGTCGACGGGACCCGGAGAAGGCCAACTCTGTGGGACCTTATCGGTCGCTGGGATTCGTGCGGTAGCAGGCGGTTCCGGAGGTACTCTGGTCCAATGCCATGTAGGGCATTGCGCCACCGAGGCTCTTGAATCCCACCTCCGCCCAGCTAGTGTGACAGGCAACTCTTGTAGACCTCCTCAACACCCACGAAGAAGAAGCAGCTCACAGAGATGGGTAGTTGAACTATGGTTTCACCTGCTGCACAAGGAGTTGCCCATTTATCCAAAAACAAGTCCTACCGAGTTGAACAGAACTTAATCTTTCCTTTAATGAGTTCACATCAACCCATAGACATAATTGACTAGGTTTCCTCTTCAGATTTCCGCAGATAACCGCACAGACAATAATTTAACGGGAAGAGTTAGGGGTGAAAAATAAAGGTTCCGTCTCCCAGCTCTTTCAATGCCAAAAGCAATTCAAAGGGTCAGCTTGCAATTTTACTGTAATTGCTTCTCTCTCTCCCCCCCCCCACCACATACACCTTCTTTTTCTCTTTTTTTTTTCTCCCAGCCATCTCTTCCAGTAATACACAACAATCAATATGGCATGTAATTAGATTTCATTCAATCTGAAAAGAAAAAAAGAAGGAGATGAGGACGGTTTTTATCTTCTTATTATGCAGATGGTTCGCACCTTGTCCTACGCGTCTCTTTCATATTAGGCTTCATTGGCCTATTAAGGGTGGCAGGCACTTTGAAGAAGGCATTGGGTGGTTATTGTCCTTTTTTTAAAATAATCTGGCAGATTATCATTCTTCACACATCATCATAATTCGATTGTGTTCTCTTTGAGAAAATTAAATACAGCAGTAATTTTAGATTTGATGAATGAATCCTGTTCCTAAGTGACAGCCTCTGTGTGGAAGGGGGGGACCCACCAGCATGGCGCATTCACCAAGAGAGCATTTTTATGGTTCCACTTAGCTGGAAAGAAGAGAAGAGGAGAAAATAACTTCTCACTTTTATCCTAAGATTTTTATTAATATTGATTGTGTCTTCATTGCTTATTTGACCCCTATGACAATCATTAAGTGTTGTACCACATGATTCTTGACAAATGTATGCTTCTATGTACGCTGAGAGCATATGCACCAAGACAAATTATGGGCTTCTCTAAGTATGCCCATATTACTCCAACACTCCACAGTCTGCATTGGTTGCCGATCAGTTTCCGGTCACAATTCAAAGTGTTGGTTATGACCAATAAAGCCCTTCATGGCACCGGACCAGAATATCTTCGGGACCGCCTCCTGCTGCACGAATCCCAGCGACCGGTTAGGTCCCACAGAGTCGGCCTTCTTCGGGTCCCGTCGACTAAACAATGCCGTCTGGCGGGACCCAGGGAAAGAGCCTTCTCTGTGGGGGCCCCGACCCTCTGGAACCAGCTCCCCCCTGAGATTAGGATTGCCCCCACACTCCCTGCCTTTCGTAAACTCCTTAAGACCCACCTCTGCCGTCAGGCATGGGAGAACTAAAACATCTCCCCCTTGCCCATGTTGTTTTTGCCATTTGACTGATTGACTGTGTGCCTGTTTTTTATATTTATTGGGACTGTTTTTATGAATTTATTAATTTTAAGTTGTAATTAGATTGGTGGGCATGGGATTTGTTATTATGTACTGTTTTTTATTATTGTTGTGAGCCGCCCCGAGTTTGCGGAGAGGGGCGGCATATAAATCCAATAAATCTAATCTAATCTTGTGTGTCCAATCACACCTGGCCAATAAAATTCTATTCTATTCTATTCTATTCTAAATAAAAGTAGGGCAAAATCAGAGGTGGTATTGAACAGGTTTTGGACCATTTCAGGCGAACTGGTAGCAGTGGCAACATACACCTGGTGCACCAGTTGCGGCCCTATTTGGACAAGGAGTCCCTGCTCACAGTCACTCATGCCCTTGTCACCTCGAGGTTCGACTATTGCAACGCTCTCTACATGGGGCTACCTTTGAAGAGTGTTTGGAAACTTCAGTGAGCCGTCATGGGTCTTCCCAGATATACCCATGTTTTGTCAACACTCCGCGGCCTGCATTGTTTGACAATTGGTTTCCGCACACAATTCAAAGTGTTGGTTATGACCCATAAAGCCCTACATGGCATCGGACCAGATTACTTACGGGACCGCCTTATGCCCCACAAATCCCAGCAGCCGATCAGGTCCCACAGAGTTGGCTGTCTCCAGCTCCCGTCGACCAAACAATGTCGCCTAGCAGGGCCTAGGGGAAGAGCCTTTTCTGTGGTGGCCCCGGCCCTCTGGAACCAGCTCCCTCCAGAGATACGGACTGCCCCCACCCTCCCCGCCTTTTGCAAGAGCCTTAAGACCTATTTATGTTGCCAGGCATGGAGCAACCAGCATATCACCCCCACCTTCTGAATATTAAAAGTTATGTGTGGGTATGATTGTATTATTGAGTATTGATTGTGTATTACGGAGTGTTTTAAGATAATGGGTTTTAGCTATAGTTTTAATTATTAGATTTGTATTTATATTGTGTCGTTGTTGTGAGCCGCCCCAAGTCTCCGGAGAGGGGCAGTATACAAGTCTAATAAATTATTATTATTACCTGGATGTAATGCCATCCTATTTAGCCATGTTTTTGAGGCTGGGCGCATGTAGAAAAGATGGCATGCGTGCTCACATTTGCAAATGGGTAGAGAAGTAAAAACCACCTCTGGGCAAAATACTGGGGGGCGGACAAAACAATGGAAACACCTTGAAAATCCAGATTTTTAATCCAGATTTGTGAATCTCCCTTCATACAGTTTTGGTGGAAACTGGGTTCTATACATGTCTATTGAGCTCTGCAGTGATTTTAGGAGTTGCGGTCTTGCGATCCGCTCTAACCATTCACTTTAGAGTCCGACGGTCTCTCTCAGACAACTTCGACTTTCAACCAGACCTGTGCTTGGCTGAGGACGTTTTCCCTCCTCTTTCAAAAACAGTCATTATTTTTGAGACATGACCTCTTGAAACGCCAAATATTCAGGCACTTTCTATTAAACTAGCGCCTGCCATTCAAGCACCAACAATTTGGCCTCTTTGAAAGTTTGAGAGGTCTGCCATTTCAAGAAGGTTATAACCAATTTCCTTAAACTTCTGTAAAAAAAGTTAGTTTAAAAAAACATTTATTTATTTATTGTTAGAGTTGAAAGGGACCATGAAGGCCATCGAGTTCAACCCCCTGCCCAAGCAGAAACCCTATAGTACACCAGTCAAGTGGCAGTTCAATCTTCTCTTTAAAATGTCCAGAGTGTTGGAGTTCACAACGTCCGCTGGTAGGTTGTTCCATTGGTTGATCGCTCTGACCGTCAGGAAGTTCCTCCTTATCTCCAGGTTGAATCTCTCCTTGGTCAGCTTCCAGCCGTTGTTCCTCATCCGGCCCTCTGGTGCCCTGAAGAATAAAGTGATCCCCTCCTCTCTGTGACATCCCCTCGTATACTTGTAGACTGCTATCATGTCCGCTCTGGCCCTCCTTTTCTCTAGGCTATCCATGCCCAGTTCCCTCAGTCTCTCTTCGTAAGTCTTGGTTTGCAATCCCTTAATCATCTTGGTTGCTCTTTTTTGCACCTTCTCCAGAGTTTCAATGTCTCTTTTGAAGTGTGGTGACCAGAACTGAATACCGTACTCCCGGTGTGGTCGGACCAGGGCATAGTAGAGTGGTATTAAGACTTCCCTGGTCTTGGAGTGCCAATAACAGAATTAAAAAACACATTGAAATATGTCACGTTTTGGTTGATTTGAACATGTTCAAACATGGTGATGCCAAAAAGCCAAGTGTTTCCATTTTTTTGTCCACCCTGCGTAGATTTTAGCCCTTTCATGGAAGGGCACTGGACATTTGTGAAGAAGTGTAGGTATCTTCGAACCTGGAGTAATTTCCCTCCGCCTGGATGACCGCCAAAATTTGGACTTCAACTCCCAGGGATTCCCCAACCAGGAAGGCTAATGCTGAGAATTGTGGGAGTTGAAGTCTGCACATCTTGGAGGGTATGGACTCTAAGATGAATCTGACACAGAGCGGAAAAGGATTTAGATGACGTTCAGGGCATACAACCTTCAAAGTGTTCTCTTCTTCACGTTTAGCAGACAAGTCCCTAATTTTCCTCAGCCTGGATGACTGTCAAAATTCAGACTTCAACTCCCAGAAGTCCACAACCAGGAATGTTACTACTGCTGAGAATTGTGGGATTTGAAGTCCGCACATCTGGAGGGTTTGGAGAAGACCTCTAAACTCAATCTGACACAGAGCGGAAAAGGATTCAGATGATGTTCAGGGTATACAACCTTTAAAGTATCCTCTTCTTCTTCACATTTAGCAGACAAGTCCATAATTAGATGAGAATTTCTCCATCATAAAAACCAATCAATGCACAATCCCAAAACCAAACGCATATCGCATCTCAGACATTAACACCCTTGAAAATGTTAAAAGATACTTCACAAGAAGAGCCCTTCATTCCTCCACTCGAAACGGAATACCCTACGAAACTAGACTTACAATCCTGGGTCTTGAAGGCTTAGAACTACGACGCCTTAAACATGATCTAAGCATTGCCCACAAGATCATATGTTGCAATGTCCTGCCTGTCAAAGACTACTTTAGCTTCATCCACAACAACACAAGAGCACACAACAGATTCAAGCTTAACATTAACCACTCCAAACTTCACTGTAAAAAATATGACTTTAGTAATCGGGTTGTTGAAGCGTGGAACTCATTACCGGACTCCGTAGTATCATCCCCTAACCCCCAACATTTTACCCTTAGACTATTCATGGTTGACCTCTCCAGATTCCTAAGAGGTCAGTAAGGGGCGTACATAAGCGCACTAGAGTGCCTTCCGTCCCCTGTCCTATAGTCTCTCCTATATCTCATATTTCTTCTCTACTAAATCCTCTATAACCTTCGTTGTGTATTATTGTGTATTGGACAAAATAAATAAATAAAAAATAAATAAAACAATCGAGAAAGGATTCCTCGAAGTCTACAACTCACCTTGGAAGAGGCAGGGCTACAAACCTGCCTTGTTTTGCTTTCAAACGCCCTCAGCTGTAATTCCCTTCTGAGATGTCATCTCTATGTAATTATGGGCTGTTTTCACACGATAACGCTTCCACCGGTAGCCGAACAATGGATTAATCCCTTAATCCAATTGTTTTTGAAGTTGGCACAACACACGGGACTCTAAATTAATCACAGGTTGGGTTCACACAAGATACTAATCTAAAGTGTGGTTGGTTCAGTTTGCGTTTCAACACGTCCTCTGAATGGGGGGCAAGCTATTGTCACCCGAAGGCAAGACAAGAAACAACAGATGAAAACCTAGAACCTAGACATTTTCTGACAGTGAGAACAGTCAAACCATGGAACAGCTTGCCATCAAAAGTTGTGAAAGCTTCATCATTGGAAACTTTCGGGAAGAGACTGGACTGCCATTTGTCAAAAATGGTGTAGGGTCTGCTTGGGTAAGGGTGGGGTGGATTAGATGACCTACAAGGTCCCTTCCAAGTCTGTTAATCTGTCATCTGCCAAATACCTGAATGGCACTTCTGATCAAGCTTGCCAGTTGCTCTCCAAGGTCCTGATCTGGCTGCTGAAATTTGCAGGCCCAGTGACTTTAACCTACTAAAGGTCTTCAGGATTGACGTTTTCTATTACATGTATTAGGGCCTCACCGGTGCAGCTGGAACTAACCTTGATGAAGTGTTTTGTGGTGTCCAAATGGACAGTTTCCGTTGTGAGTTAAAGGGCTATCATTGGCCCCAACCAAGCATTTTACATCAAGGGTTCAATCTCAACTGTCCCTTTGAGCAACGGAAGGAGCGGAGAAGCTGTTTCCCAAGTTTCTTGTAGCTAATTTGGAACTCCACTTCCATCTCCCGGAATTGCTGGGCAATGAACAGAGACTAAGTGAATACCAACCGCAAAGAAAATTGAATCAGTCTCGATGGAGGAAGCTGAACGGGAGTGAGAAACAAGGCTTTGCTTGTTTTTCTTTCCTTCAGCCCTCTCCCGCAAGGGGATTGCACCAGCCTCCCAGTAGACAGATCAAAAAAGGGTCAACATCCACACAACATACAAACATCCATATGCCTTTCATGTCCCCCTGTGGTTAAAGACTGGTGCAAATAGCAGATTAACAGAGTCGGAAGGGACCTGGTAGGTCATCTAGTCCAACCCCCCTTATCCAAGCAGGAGACCCTATACTATTTCTGACAGTTGGTATTCCAATCACTTCCAGTGATGAAGCTCCTATAACTTCTGAAGGCAATTCCTGTTCCACTGGTTGGAAATTAGCTTGTCTTCCTAATCTTTGTGGCAGCTCTTCAAATATTGGAAGACTGCTATCATGTCTCCCCTGGTCCTTCTCTCCTCTAGACTAGTCTAGGCATGTCCAATTACTGAAATCGTTCATTTTATTCTCCAGGCCTCTGATCATCTTAGATAGATTCAGATTAACAGAGTTGGAAGGGACCTTAAAGGTCATCTAGTCCAACTTCTTGTCTAAGCAGGAGACTACACCATTTCTGACAGATGGCAATCAAATCCTCTTCTTGAAAGCCTCCAGTGATGAAACTCCCACAATTTCTGGTTTTTCTCATTGTCAGAAAATTTCTCCTTATTTCCAGGTTGGATATCTCCTTTTTATTTTATTTATTTTATTATTTATTTTTATTTATTCGATTTGTATGCCGCCCTTCTCCTTAGACTCAGGGCGGCTTACAACATGTTAGCAATAGCACTTTTTAACAGAGCCAGCATATTGCCCCCACAATCCAGGTCCTCATTTGACCCACCTCGGAAGGATGGAAGGCTGAGTCAACCTTGAGCCGGTGATGAGATTTGAACCACTGACCTACAGATCTACAGTCAGCTTCAGTGGCCTGCAGTACAGCACTCTACCTGCTGCGCCACCCCGGCTCCTTGATCAGTTTCCATCCATTATTTCTTGTCTAGCCTCCAGATGCTTTGCAAAACATCCTGACCCCCTCCTCTTTGTGGCAGCTCCTCAAATATTGGAAGACTGCTATCCTGTCTCCCCTGGTCCTTCACTGGACTAGTCCTGCCCAATTCCTTTAACTGTTCTTCACATGTTTTACTCTCCAGTCACCTGATCAATGTGGTTGCTCTTCTCTGCACTTTTTCTAGAGTCTCAACATCTTTTTTACACCGTGGGGACCAAAACTGGATGCAGGATTCTAGGTGTAATCTTACTAAGAGTTTATAGAGTGGTATTAGGGTTAGGGTGATTTGTAATAAATACTTGGCGCTTTGCTGATTTTGCAATGAATTACAGGTAGGCCTCAATTTACAACAGCTTATGTAGTAACTATTCAAAGTTAGAACAGTGCTTTAAAAAATGAATTACGACCGTTTTTCACACTTAAAACCATTGCAGCATCTCCATGGCCATCCGATCAAAATTCAGATGCCGGGTATTCTGGTTTCTGGTAGAAATTTAGCACTTACTTACTTACTTACTTACTTACTTACTTACTTACTTACTTAATTACTTACTTATTCGATTTTTATGCCACCCTTCTTCTTAGACTCAGGGCGGCTTACAACATGTTAGCAATAGCACTTTAGAGCTAGACTTACAAATAGCTCTTATTAGATGCATTATATCATGAATAAAGTAACTCCATTTATTTCTCTGCTCTTCTGGAATTCAAACACATTCCATACAGGCCCTTGGTCCGTTATCTCCCTTAGCTGCATTTCTCACATTTCTTCTCCTTCTCCACTTAACAAGATTTATTTTCCTAACAGCATGATTTCTAAAAACAGCAGAACTGACTGTTAATCAACACAGAATACTTTTGCTTACTTGAGAGCGGCAAGAAAAACATCCATTTTTCCCTTCGGCAATGTTGAAACTCCACCCTTCTTCCCCACTGACCCCCTGGCGGGCCAAATTCATCAGTACAGTATTTAACCCATTCCTCTCCTTAATATCTTCTTCCAGACACCTGTTCTCTACGTTTTGGGGCCCTTCTGAATTTAGGGTTAACCCAGCGAACGTCTGATTCTCCCTCGCTAGATCCTGAACTCATAGCCCCATCCTGTGCCTAGCCTCCCACCTGTTCTACTCCCTGTAACCCCAGGCCCCCCACTAATTCATAAACACTATCTGAATCCGAGTCCTCAATGTCTTCATCATCCTCCAACTGACCAGGAGTATGTACAACACCGGGCAACTGAACTCATCTTTGTGACGGTTGCAGTGTGTGTGTGTGTGTGATGTGATCCTTGACACGCAAAGTCAATGGGGAAGCTAGGTTCACTTCACAACAATGTTATCGTAACATAACCGTTGCAGTGTTTCACGTAACAACTGGGGTCAGAAATAGGGCAAAATATGTTGCTTCACAAATGTCGCATTTAGCAACCGAAATGTTGGGTTAGGTTAGGACCTGTAGAATGGTTAAAGGCACAGCATGGGCACCTTGTGAATGCTAGTCAAATAAGGAGGAGAAACTCATTTTTCGGTGTGACTTCTGGTGAGTATTTGTGGCGTGTGTGTTTAATTGCAGATTCCAATTTAAATGGTATGGGAGAAATTGAGTAACTAACGCGCAGAAATGAAATGGGCCAGCTGCAGTCTAATCTGTGTATTTATTATCCATGATAAAACTCAGAGAGTGATTTCCCAGTGCAATTTAGTTCTGGGCGGGAGAAGTTTTGCAAAACACACCTGCAGAAAAAAAAAACCATTCTCCTGTTTCCTAATCGTGACAGCTGTATTCCCCATGAACTTTGAACAACGTATTTTATAAACCACGAAATAGAAAAGAAGCAACAGGTCGGTGTACATCAGACAATATCAAGTTCAAAACATTGGTTTGATTCAAGCATGCAACTAAGAGGGAGGAAGGAAGGAAGGAAGAAAAGAAGGAAAGAAAAAAGAAAAGAAGGAAAGAAAGAAGGAAGGATAGATGGAAGGGAGGAAGGAAGGAAGGAAAGAAAGAAGGAAAGAAGGAAAGAAAAAAGAAAAGGAAAGAAAGAAGGAAGGATAGATGGAAGGAAGGGAGGGAGGGAGGAAGAAAAGGAAGAAAAGAAAGAAAGAAAGAAAAGAAGGAAAGAAAAAAGAAAGAAGGAAAGAAAGAAAGAAAGAAAGAAAGAAGGAAGGAAGGATGCATGGAAGGGAGGAAGGGAGGAAGAAAAGGAAGGAAGGAAGAAAAAGAAATCCCAGCTTAAATATTTGCATTGAACCAATTTCAATAATCCAAATGAAATTATGAAATTGATTTGAGTAAGATTTCCAAATCCATTAAGAAAAATATTTTTTGACCATGCACAGATGGGTCCAAATTATCCAAATTTATCCAGACGTATTTGATTTAATTCAGTCCAACCTTCTGTTTTGATTAACATTTAATTGAATCCCTCTGAGTTGAATCTCCAAATTGAATCTTTATCTTTAATGCAAGGTAATCATTTCTCCTTTATTTGATGCCAGTCGTTAAACCATAATTAATACCTTTTTTTGGCAGCAGACTTGTTGTGCAGCATATACAACAACAACAACAATAATAACAATAACAAAAATAATAATGAACACTCATCCTTCCGTCAAAGGATTGGTGATGGTAGAATTTAATTAGAGGTGGTAAGGGAAACTTTATTGAAAAATAGTTAATTTCTTCAGAAAGTTGACTCATTAATGTTCTGGTTCAAGAGCAAAGTTGTAATTTTGCTTAAAGGAATTAGCCTGGGCATTAATTTTGACTTCCTACACCCAGTACCTGATGTAAGCTCCGAGTCCTCGGAAAGGGGCGGCATACAAATCTAATAAATAAATAAAATAAATAATTGCTTAATACTTGCCAATTTTGCTGGTTTTCTTGCAAACATTTCATTACCAAACTAGGTAACACTATCACTGATATAAAGGTGAAGGGTTTGCATTGGATTTATATACAGTAGTTGCCAGAGCAAGTCATTAATATATAAACAGAGAGAAAGCTCTGTTTATTTCTGAAACTGATGATGTTATCTAGTTGGGTATTGAAACATCTACCAGAAAACCATCAAGTTCAGAGAGCACCAAGGATTGCATAGCCCTCCTCCTCCTCTTCTTCCTCTTCCCCTCCTCCTCCCCTCTTCTTCCACTCTCCTACTCCTCTTCCTTCCAAATCTCACTCCCTTCTAGCACTGCTGATGTTACTTAGTTGGGTATTGAAAGGTCTACAGGAAAACAAGCAAGTTCAGTAACCCGCAAGGACTGCACAATCCTCCTCCTCCTCCTCCCAAATCTCACTCCCTTCTAGCACTGCTGATGTTACTTAGCTGGGTATTGAAAGGTCTACAGGAAAGCAAGCAAGTTCATTAACCACCAAGGACCGCACAATCCCCCTCCTCCTCCTCCTCCTCTTCTTCTTCTTCATCTTCTTCTTCCTTCTCTTCCTTCCCCTTCCTCCCCCTCCTTCCTCCTCCTCTTTTTCCTCCTCCTCCCAAATCTCACTCCCTTCTAGCACTGCTGATGTTACTTAGCTGGGTATTGAAAGGTCTACAGGAAAGCAAGCAAGTTCATTGACCACCAAGGACTGCACAATCCTCCTCCTCCTCCTCCTCCTCCTCCTCTTCTTCTTCTTCTTCCTCTTCTTCTTCTTCCTTTTCCTTCTCTTTCTTCCCCTTCCTCCCCCTCCTACCTCCTCCTCTTCTTCCTCCTCCTCCTCCACCCAAATCTCACTCCCTTCTAGCACTGCTGATGTTAGTTAGCTGGGTATTGAAAGGTCTAGAGGAAAGCAAGCAAGTTCATCAACCACCAAGGACTGCACAATCCCCCCTCCTTCTCCCAAATCTCACTCCCTTCTAGCACTGCTGATGTTAGTTAGCTGGGTATTGAAAGGTCTAGAGGAAAGCAAGCAAGTTCATCAACCACCAAGGACCGCACAATCCCCCCTCCTTCTCCCAAATCTCACTCCCTTCTAGCACTGCTGATGTTACTTAGTTGGGTATTGAAACCTCTACAAGAACACCCCCAAGCTCAGAGCACGTCAAAGACCCCACAGTTTAACCCCGAGCTACAAATATTCTCTTCTCTCTCTATACCAACTGCTTAATATAATAGTCTGCATTGGAAAGACGTAGCACACAATTATTTGCTACTCAACCAGGCAAGGCCCGAACCTGCAGGTAGCTTCATTAGCTGCCTTTAGTTCTTATTATTATCTGCACCTCGATGTTCTTGCTTCGCCTTCCTTACACAAACAGGAAGCTCCAGTTGTGCAGTGACTGGCTGAAGAGTTGAGGAAGCACAACCTTTCCCCAGGGAAAAAGAGATCGGTTGTTAGGAGCAACGCTTGCGCCAAGCACCTTCACTCCAGGGTGCCTCCTGGTATTCTTAAGTTGTGTCTGAATATGAGACCTAGAACTCAGCCTTCAAACCACCTGACATCTTACTCTTAACCGAAAGGAACATTTGGCTCAGCCAGTCGGAGAAATGAGTTGACAACAATGCAGTCTGACATCTCTCTAGGGTACTTGAGTTGAATGTGCGTGGTGTAGTTCTTCAGGTACTGGCACAATGCGTCACGACAAGATGACTTGTCTGGTGTCTCGGAGGCCTCTTGGTAAAATGAACTGGAATTTAGTTAGTTATTGTTCTGCCGGGCTCTCTGATAGGAGCCTCCCGAAAATTCAAGGATACAAATTTCAGACACACAAACACGTTTGAAAATTCAAAACAATGTTCTTTATCACAAAAGTCAAAATAAACTAAGCACTCTTTTTGTATTGCAAAGAGCACTCTTCCCAAAACAACCGGGTAATCTGTACACTGTCCCTTAAGCAGTCATTAAGTACTTAGCTAGCAGCTGTGAAGAAACTTCACACCCCTTCTTCTTCCAACAAAGGGTGACACACACACACACACACACACACACACACACAGCTCTGCTTTGGTTTCAAAGGCGTGAAAAAGCAACAAAGTCCAGCACACAAGATTCCTGACAAAACTGCAACAGATATTCTTCCACAATGGCCAAACCTACATGATGCTATTTATAGCAGCAGCCCTCATTACTGGAGCCCCACCCAAACACAGGTGGCCTCCCTTATTTCCTGTAATATGTTCTTACTTGGTCTCTTCTATGCATAATTCTGCGCTTACGTGGGTCCAAAATGTCATCATCTGAAGCAATAGAAGATAAGGAAGATTGACTGCCTTGGCTGTGTGCCAAGCCCTCCTCTGCCGAGTCAATCCCACCTTCTTCTTCGTCTGAGGAAACTAAACTCTGAACTGATTCTGTTGGCAATAACACAGGCCGGTGAAATGTTGAAGTTTCCCCTGCATCCACCTCCCCATTCCCTGGGGCAGGAGCTGAGCCAGAGCCAACCACAACAGTTATGTTGCGGGGTTTTTTCAACCTCCAGCCCTCTTTTTAAAATTATAAATAAATCAAGATGGCAAACACGCTCAACACATCTTCTTCCTCCTATTTGCCACACAACAACACCCCTATGATGTGGGTTGGGCTGAAAGAGAGGGGCTGGTCACAAGCCATCCAGCTGACTTTTCGACCTATGCAAAGACTAGCACTCCCACTCTCCTGATGATTGGCAAAAGTTACCCAGTTGACTTTCATGCCTAAGGCAGGACTAGAACACATCGTCTCCTGGCGATTGGTCCAAACTCACCTAATTAGCTTTGAAGCTTAAGTTGGGACTAGAATTTACCATCTCCTGGTGATTGGCCCAAAGTCACCCAATTAGCTTTGAGACTTAAGGTGGGACTAGAACTCGATCATCTCCTGGTGATTGGACCAAAGCCAACCAGTTGGCTTTCATGCTGAAAACAGGACTAGAACTCAATTATCTCCTGGTGATTGGTGATGATCATCCAGTTAGCCTTAAGGTTTAAGGTGGGACTAGAATTTACCACCTTCTTCTGTTTGGCTCAAAGTCGCCCAATTAGCTTTGACACTTGTGGGGCTAGAACTCAATTATCTCTTGGTGATTGGTCCAAACTCACCTAATTAGCTTTGAGGCTTAAGTTGGGACTAGAATTTACCATCTCCTGGTGATTGGCCCAAAGTCACCCAATTAGCTTTGACACTTAAGGTGGGACTAAGAAAGCTTAGCCTCCTGGTGATTGGCCCAAAATCACCCAGTTGGCTTTCATGCCTAAGGTGGGGCAAGAACTCACAATATACTGGTGTCTAGCCTGGTGCCTTAGAGCAAAGTGCCTACCAAAAAAAAAAAGAATAAAAAAAAAATCCAAGCCCAACAATGCAGATGAACTCCAACCATGCTTGGCTAGCAACCAGCAGATGATTGATTTAGACTTTAGAAGAGAGCAACTGGAAGGGGGTTGGTTCCTTGGGTCGCGGAGGTCAAGAGCCACGTAGAAGTGGAGCAGGGTTGGGCTCTTAATGCAGCTTACCTCATTCGGATGTCTCTCTGCCTTCCATTTCCTCCATTCTTCTCAGGCCACTTGATGGCATGGAGATCAATGCATCCTTATGAATAATCATGCTCTTTGATAGAAGCATCATTAAAGAGGGTGGGGAAAGCAAAGCTTAAGTGATTCCTTGGATTGATTCCCAGCATTGTTTAACCAGCGTTCATGCACTTAGTAGGGACTCTGTCCACATAGCGTATTTGTGGACTGTCTATAACATCATCATTATCAGAGTTAGAAGAGACCTTGGGGGTCTTCTAGCCAAATCCTATACCAGATAAATGGCTGTCCAATCTTTTCTTTAAAAACTCCAGTGTTGGAACACCCACAATTTCTGGAAGAAAGCCGTTCTACTAGTTAATTAATTGTTCTTGGTGTTAGGAAATTTCTCTTTAATTCCAGGTTGCTTCTCTCCTTGATTAGTTTCCATCCATTGTTTCTTCTTGTGCCTTCTGATGCTTCTATGTGGCAGTCCCACAAATATTGGGAGACTTCTATCATGCCATCCCTAGTCCTTCTTTTCATTAGACTAAACATACCCAATGCATGTTCTTCAGGTTTTAGCCTCCAGCCTCCTAAATCATCTTAGCTGCTCTTCTTTGCACTCTTCCCAGAGTCTCAACATCTATTTTATATTGTGGTGACCAACACTGGATGCAGTATTCCAAGTGTGATCTTTCCAATGCCTTATAAAGCAGTATTATATGTAATGGTACTGTCTGTCTGTCTATCTGTCTATCTGTCTTTATCTATCTATCTATCTATCTATCTATCTATCTATCTATCTATCATCTGTCTATCTATTATCATTATCTGTCTGTCTGTCTTTATCTATCTATCATCTATCTATCTATCTATCTATCATCTATCTATCTATCATCTATTATCATTATCTGTCTGTCTGTCTTTATCTATCTATCTATCTATCTATCATCTATCTATTATCATTATCTGTCTGTCTGTCTGTCTGTCTATCTATCTATCTATCTATCATCTATCTATTATCATTATCTGTCTGTCTGTCTATCTATCTATCTATCTATCTATCTATCTATCAATCTATCTATTATCATTATCTGTCTGTCTGTCTTTATCTATCTATCTATCTATCTATCTATCTATCTATCATCTATCTATTATCATTATCTGTCTGTCTTTATCTATCTATCTATCTATCATCTATCTATCTATCTATCTCTATCTACCTCTTATCTACCTATCAGAGGTGGGTTCCCACCAGTTCAGACCAATTCTATAAAACCGGCAGCGACCCAGACCTGCCAAACTCAAGCCGGTTCTTTCAGCAGCACCATAGTTGCCTCCATCTTGTTTTTTTGCTTCTGTGCAAAAATGCACCCGATGTGCCAGAAACCAGAAACCGTCCCTGCTACCTACCTACTTACCTTCCTATCTAACTGGCTTTGTGAATCTGAATGAAACATATGCTCTTTTGCAGTGTTTTACCCATGCAGGCCCAGGCAAGCACTGCACAAAGGCATCTGGGAACAGCTGTGTATGTGAACTTACGTTCTTGACTTTCTCATCAACCATTGCTAAGAGTGAACCAAACGACAACAGTAGCTTGAAATATTCAAAGCTTGAGTTGTATTTTGGCAGGGGAACGATCCTCAGAAGCCTGTTATTCAAGGTTGGGTTCTGCTTGGCCGAGATGATTCATTTTGACTAACTCATCTTGAGTCCTGCTTTTTTTTTTGGAAAAAAATCTGGAACTGTTTTTTCTTCTTTCCAGATTTAATTGGCTGAAAAAAGAGACGATTTTGTTCCTTGCTGCCTTCGAAGAGCCACCTGGTTCATCTGAAAAGTACTTGCTAACATTTTGTTCTGAAGCAGAGTATATTTATAGAAAAGAGCAGGACCTGTGTGTTTGTGTGTGTGTGTGTGTTTTTAAACATTCCTTTTCCTGGTTTCTTCATTCTATAAATATGCTTAGGCACAATTTTAATCGGGAGCTGATGGTAATATCAGTTGGTAGCTGTGTACTGTCACAGAAATAAAAAAAGCAGCTAAATCTAGAAACCAATCAGCCTCCTCCTTCTCCACCGAACCTGGAATTACGTTTATAAAATCTTTCTCCAAAAAAAATTAAAAATCTTTAAGCCGTCATGGGAAAAGTAGCTTTAAATTCACAGAATGTATTTTAGAACTTTTTTTTAAAAAAAAATATACTTTATTAGGTTAAAAAAAAACAGAGGGAAAGGGGGGATGGGGATACAAAAAATAGAAGGAGGAGGAGGATGGGGTAAACAATATTTTTGTACAGCAGCTTATATATATATTGTTGTATATACATTCCAAATATTTGTCTATATGTAATTATTTTGTATTCAATATTCTTATTTGGATAATCTTATAACTGTGGTATTTAATAGTCTAAGGGTGACGTGGAAAGGAAAGGTAGTTGGAGGTGGGATAGAAAAAAAAAGAAGGAGGAAAGGAAAGAAGGAGAAAGAAAGAAAAGAGAGAAAAAGAGAGGTGGGTAGTACTTGCAAACTAGCAGGAATATGGATTGTGACGACTTAGTTTGATTATGTTTGTTATTTTTGTTAGTGAGAAGTATTTCTGAGTTATGATATTAGTAGCTTATTAATAATTATCAAGTGGATTGAACTCAGACAGGGATTGTATTGATTTTGGTCCGAATTTCTATTGTGTATATCTTTATTTTGATTTATATTAAGAGATTTTGATTGGTTTTTGTTTTATTGTTTTTAAAGTTAGATAACCATCTGAACCATTTCTCCCAGGCCTTGTAGAACTCTGAATCGTTTTTGTTTTGTATTTCCATTGTTATTTTTGATAGTTCGGCACATTCCATAATTTTACTAATAATGGTTAAGTTTGTCGGAGTGTCTTCTTTTTTCCAGTACTGTGTGTATGTTAGTCTGGCGGCCGTTAGTATTTGAATTGTAAGGTATCTGTCTTCTTTGCTTAGTTTCTGTCTAAAAATGCCTAGAAAGAATAGTTCTGGTTTAGTTGTAATCTTTGTCCATATGACTTGGTCCATTATTCTTTTGATTTTTGTCCAAAATTTTTGTGCGTATGTACAAGTCCACCACATATGATAGTATGTTCCCTGGGTTTTTTTACATTTCCAACATAGAGATGATACGTTTGGGTACATTTTAGAAAGCCTAGCTGGTGGAAGGTGCCATCTGTATATCATTTTATTTAGATTTTACGGTATTTCCACTTAGAAACATAGAAACATAGAAGACTGACGGCAGAAAAAGACCCCATGGTCCATCTAGTCTGCCCTTTTACTATTTCCTGTATTTTATCTTACAATGGATATATGTTTATCCCAGGCATGTTTAAATTCGGTTACTGTGGATTTACCAACCACGTCTGCTGGAAGTTTGTTCCAAGGATCTACTACTCTTTCAGTAAAATAATACTTTCTCACATTGCTTTTGATCTTTCCCCCAACTAACTTCAGATTGTGTCCCCTCGTTCTTGTGTTCACTTTCCTATTAAAAACACTTCCCTCCTGAACCTTATTTAACCCTTTGACATATTTAAATGTTTCGATCATGTCCCCCCTTTTCCTTCTGTCCTCCAGACTATACAGATTGAGTTCATTAAGTCTTTCCTGATACGTTTTATACTTCAGACCTTCCACCATTCTTGTAGCCCGTCTTTGGGCTACAAGAATGGTGGAAGGTCTTATCCATGGTTTCTTCCTGAAAAAATGCTAATTCAAAATTTGCTAATTCAAAATTTGCCTTGGAAGAAATGGGTTGAGGTTGGCAAACCATTGGAATATGGGGAAATTTGAGGCCATTCAAAATTCTGGTTATATTTATATAGTTGCAGATATATTTTATTTATTGATTGATTTATTAGATTTGTATGCTGCCCCTCTCCGTAGACTCGGGGTGGCTAACAACAACAATAAAACAACATGTAACAAATCTAATATTTAAAATAATTTTAGAAACCCTTATTTAAAAAACCAAACATACACACAAGCATACCATGCATAAATTGTATAGGCCTAGGGGGAAGGGAATATCTCAGTTCCCCCGTGCCTGATGACAAAGGTGGGTTTTAAGGAGCTTATGAAAGGCGAGGAGGGTGGGGGCAATTCTGATCTCTGGGGGGAGTTGGTTCCAGAGGGTCGGGGCCGCCACAGAGAAGGCTCTTCCGCTGGGTCATACCAAACGACATTGTTTAGGCGATGGGACCCAGAGAAGACCAACTCTGTGGGACCTAACTGGTCTCTGGGGACCTCCAGGACCACCTTCTGCCACACGAATCCCAGCAATTGATTAGGTCCCACAGAGCTGGCCTTCTCCTGGTCCCGTCGACAAAACAATGCCATCTGGCAGGACCCAGAAGAAGCGCCTTCTCTGTGGCGGCCCCAGCCCTCTGGAATCAGCTCCCCCCGGAGATTAGGACTGCCCCCACCCTCCTTGCCTTTCATAAACTTTTGAAAACCCATCTATGTGCCCAGGCATGGAGGAATTGATATATCCTTAGCTGTCTTGGCTTTATATATGGTGTGTTTGGGTTGTATGATTGTTTTTTAATAGGGGTTTTAAAAACCTTTTTAATATTGGATTTGGATTTGATGTCTTTACTTGTTGTGAGCCACTCCAAGTCCTCGGAGAGGGACGGCATAAAAATCTAATAATAATAATAATAATAATAATAATAATAATAATAATAATAATATATTCCCTACGGAATACATACATACGTACATCTGTCTGTCTGTCTTTATTTATTTATTTATTTATTAAACTTTTTTATATTTATAGACAAACAAACATACAATACATAATTAACCCATCAGTGCATCACCTGCGTGGTTTATTTATTTATTTATTTTAATTAATTTTTATTGATTTATAGTTTGTGTTGGAAGGGACCCTGTGGGTCTTCTAGTTAAACCTCCTGCTGGTGCAGGAGACCCTATACCATCCCAGACATATGTCAGTCCAGCCTCCTCATGAAGGTCTCCAATGTTGGGGAGTTCACAACGTCCGCAGGCAGGTCATTCCACCAGTTGATCACTCTCACCGTCAGAAAGTTCTTCCTTATTTCTAGGTTGAATCTCTCCTTGGTCAGCTTCAATCTTGTTCTGTCGGGCTCTCTGGTAGACTCCTCCCGAAAATTCACAGGTACAAATTTCAGACACACACATGTTTGAAAATTCAAAACAATGTTCTTTATAATGAAAATTCACTTAAACCAAGCCCTCTTTTGGTATAGCAAAGAGCACTCATCTCCAAACAACCTGGTAATTTGTACAAGTCCCTTATCCGTTCTGTGATACTTAGCTTGCAGCTGTGAGGCAATTCACAGTCCTTCTTCTTTCACAAAGTGAAACACACTTTGCTCTGGTTTAGTTTCAAAGCGGAGGGAAATCAGCACACAAAAGGTCAAAGTCAGTAAAGCAGGCACGAAACACAACGATCAGATAATCCTCCACAATGGCCAAACCCACAGGCTGCTATTTATAGCAGCCTCACTAATTACCACAGCCCCACCCAACCACAGGTGGCCTCATTTTCTTTGATAATAATCTCTCAGTTGTTGTTGCCTATGCATTGCTCTCCGCATGCGTGGCTGTATCATTAACTCTTGTTCTGAATCCAACGAGGAGCTAGATAATTGATCTCCTTCTGAGCTGTCTGCCACACTCTCCTCCTCCCTGTCACTCATGTCTTCTTGGTCAGAGGAGCCTTCATCAGCAGATTCCACCAGGGGCAAAACAGGCCTGCAGCATGTGGATGTCTCCCCCACATCCACAGTCCTTGGGGCAGGAGCTGGGCCAGAGCTAACCACAACAAATCTGTTGCTCCTTGTCTGGCCCTCTGGTGCTTTGGAGAGTAGCTTGACCCCCTCCTCTCCATGGCAGCCCCTCAAGTATTTGAAGACTGCTATCATGTCCAGTCCGGACTAGACTATCCATTCCCAGTTCCTGTAACCTTTCCTTGTATGTTTTGGTTTCTAGTCCCTTCATCATTCTGGTTGCCCTCTTCTGTACTTTTTCCAGAGTTTCAATGTCTTTTTTGTAGTGTGGAGCCCATAGTTGAATGCAGTACAGTGATCCCCCGATTATTGCGAGGGTTCCGTTCCAGGCCCCTTCGCAATGATCAGTTTTGCGCGAAGTAGCGCTGCGGAAGTAAAAACACCATCTGCGCATGCGCAGATGGTGTTTTTACTTCCGTCGCAGCAGCGAGGAGCCGAAGATTGGGGTTTCCCCGCCGCCCACGCAAACTCCTCACTGCTGCCGCGCCCGCCGCTTGTCCGCCGCCTGCCTGCCCGCGCGCCCACCCTTCGCCCGCCCACGCCGTTCGCTCGCGCCGCTTCCCAGCTGGGAAGCGGCGCTGGGGGTCTTACCGGCCGCCCACTCCTCGCTGCTGCCACGCCCACCGCTTGTCCGCCGCCTGCCTGCCCGCACGCACGCCCTTCGCCCGCCCACGCTATTCGCTCGCGCCGCTTCCCAGCTGCCATCAGCGACCTTTCCACAGCGAGATGGGAACCTGCCAGCCGGCCGCTCATCCAGTCTGTTGTCTTGGGCTCCTGAAGCAGGAGAGAGTTCTCATTGCCCAACGCGGGGGGATTCCGGGTTTCCCCCTTTTGTGGCCCGGATCTTTCCCAGAATCCGTCGCCCAGTCCAGATCTTCGGCTCGGGACGGGGGAGGCGTCTTGTGGCGACCAGCTTTTCCCTGTCAAAGCGCCTTTTCCGCCAGCCAGCTAGCCAAAGGGTTCTTTCCCCACAAACGCTCCTGCTCGCGGCGCTTCTTTTCGGGACTTGGCTCCCCTCAGCAGAAATTGCCCTGCTCCGAGCGATGCCGCGATTCAAAGCTGCGGAGGGGGGGTGCGCTCAGATGCGATCCTCTCGCAAGCAGACCCCGCGAGGGCAGCCGTGGTCTTTCCCTCCTCGCTTCGCACCGGCTCCATCGCCCCCCCCAAACGGAGCAGCCCGGCGTCCTGAAGGTGGAGCTCCAAACACAGGCCCTGCCCTACCTGGCAAGCCCCCCATGCCGGCGGCGACGTTTTAAAACAGCCGCGCGGCTTCCCAACTGAGTCGCGGCGCAAGCGAACCCGGGTGGCCGGGCGAGCAGTGAGCGAACGGCGGGTGGCCGGGCGAAGGGCGGGCGAGCGGCGAACGGCGGGCGAGCCGGGCGAACGGCGGGCGAACGGCGGGTGGCCGGGCGAAGGGCGGGCGAACGGCGGGCGAGCCGGGCGAACGGCGGGCGAACGGCGGGTGGCCGGGCGAAGGGCGGGCGAGCGGCGAACGGCGGGCGAGCCGGGCAAACGGCGGGCGAACGGCGGGTGGCGGGCGAAGGGCGGGCGAGCGGTGAAGGGCGGATGGCCGGGTGAAGGGCGGGCGAGCGGCGAACGGCGGGTGGCCGGGCGAACGGCGGGCGAGCGGGTGCTGGGGGGGCTTCGCCCTCCCACCAGCAAGAGGGGGAAGACCCAGGGAAGCCGCCCAGCAGCTGATCTGCCCGGCGCCATCTACGCATGCGTGCCCATAGAAAAAAAGGGCGCGCATGCGCAGATGGTGTTTTTACTTCCGGATTCAAAAATCGCCATATAGCCGTTTCGCAATGATCGGGATCGCAATACCCGGGGGATCACTGTACTCTAGGTGTGGTCCGACAAGGGTATTATAAAATGGCATTAGTGCCTCCTAGATTGGTTCTTCTGTGCCTTCTCCCTATTCCCCAATTATTTTATCATTTCATTTGTTATAACATTTCACTCTCTTTCTTTACAATATTACTCCACTACATAAGCACAGTTTTGGAAAAACAAAAGAGAAACATCAGAAAACGTAATCATAGACAAAAGACATAGATGTGCGGAAATGGGTAGGCTGACGATGCAGATCAAAGGATTATATACACTGTAACTCAGAATGTTATGATACCTGGCAGAGATGGCACAATTGGATGGAAAATAAACTAAAAAACAGTGACACAATGTGAAAGTACTTACAAAAATAAGAACAAGGTAAATATTTGTAAATAATGCAAATACAGTGGTACCTTTACTTAATAACTTAATTTGTTCCGTGACCAAGTTGTTAAGTAGAAACGTTCTTAAGTAAAAGCAATTTTTCCCAAGGGAATCAATGTAAAAGCAAATAATGCATGTAAACCCATCAGGAAAGAAATAAAAGCTCGGAATTTGGGTGGGAGGAGGAGGAAGAAGAAGAGGAGGAGGAGAGTTGCTGCCGAAGGACGAAGGTAAGGTGAGAGGAATAAAAAAAATCCAAAACTTTAGGGCTTAAAAAATAAAAAAAGAGGGACACTGAGGCGAGGAGGAGGAGCACGCGCCTCCAATACACCCGGCGCGAGGCTGCCTCCCATGCACTGCCTCCCATTCACTGGCTGCTGCTGCTGCTACCTGCTGCCTCTTCCTTCCCATGCTGAAGGGCTCCCCTCTCTTCTCGCTCGCTCGCTTTGTAGCCGGAGCCTTTCCTTCACTGTGGTGACTCCTCAGCTGCCCAGAGCGAAGGGAGCGTTTCTTTTCTCTGGGCACTGGCAGAGATTTATTCCCTCTCCAAGTGCCCAGATAAAGGAAAATGCCTTGTTCGCTCTGGACTACCAAAGCCTCCTTAAGCACCACCGAAAGGCTCCTCTGGCAGCCCAGAAAAGCCCAAGATGGCCAGGATTAAAGGGAGAATGGCAGGTAACTGGCCAGGCCTTTGTGCTGCTCTCAAATTTCCTGGGAAATTTTTCCAGGCTCGGGTTCTTAAGTAGAAAATGTTTCTTAAGAAGAGGCAAAAAAAATATTGAACACCCGGTTCTTATCTAGAAAAGTTCTTAAGTAGAGGTGTTCTTAAATAGAGGTACCCCTGTATAAATAATGATAGCAATTCATAGTATGGATGTAACATAAGAGATCAGTTTTGATCTGTGCAAAATTATTGTGATGTTTCTTTTAAAAATTGAAAAGATGAATAAATAAAGCTTTTTTTTAAAAAGGGTTCACCATTCAGACAAATGGTATAGGGCCATAATGGCGAACCTATGGCACATGTGCTGGAAGTGGCATGCAGAGCCATCTCTCTGGGCATGCCAGCCATCACTTGTTGCTCTTTCAGGTTCTGGCATGCATGCGTGCCGGCCAGCTAGTTTTTGCATGTACTGGTGCATTGGAAACAGGAACAGCATTGGCGTGCATGCGCATGCTGGGAAGCTGAACGTCTGGTTTCTGGCAGCTGCATTCATGTTGGCCAGTTGTTCTTCGTGCAAACATGTGCACCAGAAACTGGAAGACCAGGGGACTGGCACACATGCTGGAAGTCAGATGCTCAGCTTCCCGGTGCGCACATGCATGGCAGGGAACCACTCTTCTGGTTTCTCATGCTGCCGCGCACACATGCATACGCTTGCTCTCATTTCAGCATTTGGTGCCAAAAAGGTTTGCCAACACTGGTATAGAATTTCCTTCTTTTTTTAAAAAAAATTTTTTTTAATTGATTTTTAACCATTTTAAGATACACACAACATAAAACAAGTGTATAGTGAAAAATGCCCACCACCCGACAAGCATACATACCCCACCACCAAATTGGGAGTGTTTCTTGTATAAACCATTTAAACCCAAGAGCAATGTATCTATTTACATATTATAGAGTGATTCCAACTTATTCCTTGTAGCTTGGTCTCAGATTCTACTCGCCATATACCGTCTTACCTTGTCCCACCGTCCCATCAGTTGTCTCAAGTCAGTTTCATTATCCAAATTCATCCTTTTATCCATACTTTCAGATTAAATATGGTCCACCATGTGCCTATACCAATTTTGCATTGCCCATTTTGTCACATCCTTCCAACCCAAGACTATTAACGCCTGAGCGCTTTCTATCGCTGCTTGTTTTATTTCTCTAAATTCTCCCATCGCATTGCTTTTTACTAGTACTGCCATTTCCTTAGTGATTGTCCATTGTATATTTAACATTCCATTGATATCCTCTTTCACTTTTTGCCAAAATTCCTGCACTATCGGGCATTCCCAAAACATATGCATAAACACTCCTTTGTCTTGACAACCATGCCAACAATTCCCCCTGACATTCTGCTGAAAATGTGCAAATTGAACGGGAGTGAAATACCACTTATGTAATATTTTCCTTCTCATTTCCCTGATTCTTGTATTTTTAATTTTCCTTATATCTTCTACTATATTTTCCATTTCTTGTACCTCTACTAATATCTCATTTTGCCACCATTTAGTCAATCCTTGGATCATATCCCCGTCTGACTGCACTAACATCTTATATATATTGGTTGCTTGCACCTTTATATCCTCACTTTTTTCTCTTATTATTTTCTCTAACATTGTCTCCTCCCTCAATGGTGCTTCTTTATTCTCCCTTTCATTGAGATATTTACATATTGCTAGGATTTCCTGCTTGAGCAAGGGGTTGGACTGGAAGACCTCCAAGATCCCTTCCAACTCTTCCAATGAAGTACAGTAATCCCTCGCTACTCCGCGGATCATCTTTCACGGATTCGCTACTTCACGGGTTTTCAAAGGGGGCTTAAGCCCATTAAATCCTGTAACTACTGTAACGCTCTCTACATGGGGCTACCTTTGAAAAGTGTTCGGAAACTTCAGATCGTGCAGAATGCAGCTGCGAGAGCAGTCATGGGCTTCCCCAGGTATGCCCATGTTACACCAACACTCCGCAGTCTGCATTGGTTGCCGATCAATTTCTGGTCACAATTCAAAGTGTTGGTTATGACCTATAAAGCCCTTCATGGCATCGGACCAGAATATCTCCGAGACCGCCTTCTGCCGCACGAATCCCAGCGACCGATTAGGTCCCACAGAGTGGGCCTTCTCCGGGTCCAGTCAACTAAACAATGTTGGTTGGCAGGCCCCAGGGGAAGAGCCTTCTCTGTGGCGGCCCCGACTCTCTGGAACCAGCTCTCCCCAGAGATTAGAACTGCCCCTACCCTCCTTGCCTTTTGTAAACTCCTCAAAACCCACCATTGTCATCAGGCATGGGGGAACTGAGATATTTCCCCCGGGCCTATATAATTTATGTATGGTATGTTTGTATGTATGTCTGCTTAATAATGGGGTTTTTAAAATATTTTAAATTGTAAATTATTAGATTTGCCATAAACTGTTTTATTGTGTTGTGAGCCACCCCGAGTCTACGGAGAGGGGTGGCATACAAATCAAATCAAATCAAATCAATAAATAAATCCATTGAAAATTTAAAATCCATTAAAAATTAGTAAAATTCTTCTACAGTACTACTCTATTAAAGAAACTGGTAGGGTACCACATGTAGTTCCAGCTGAGAAACATTATAGAATGACTGTTTCATGCAAAGGGTGGGTTTTAAAAGTCCAAATACTCGTTAAATACATTAAAAAAATCTTTCCTCTACTTCACGGAAATTAGTTTTTCACGGGTGGTCTTGGAACTCATCCCCCGCGAAAAATGAGGGATCACTGTATACAGTCAATCACAGAACCCCCTCTATCCCCCCAAAATATTATTGCCTTTTCTTAGGCTGCTTGAAGACTTTTTAGCAAGTCGCTGGAGTTAATTGCTTGTTTTCGCCAAGTTCCCTTCTGCCGTTTTATACATTTGGCTCTACGAAAAGTCGGCACTGCCCTTTTCGAAACGGATTTCATTTGTTATTGTTTGCACCGCTCTCCGATTGCCTGTGGGGCATTGTGCTTTTTTATAAATAAAGATGTATTTTTATTATACTAATTCATATTCCAGCTGGCTCAGTGCGCTGAATGAAGCTGGCACATTCTTTCCCAAGGAGAGCTGAGTCGAAAAAGAGTGACTTAGAAAAATAAAGCCAGTTGGGACAGAATTGCATAAGAACCAATTGTAAGGTTATCTCGTTTTTTTTTTCCTTATCTGGAGCAGGTTCCAAATAAACTCTCCAAAGAGATGAGATGAGATGCAATGGCCAACATTTCTACGTTATCCTGTAAAAGTGGCTCAGCCAAAGGAACAACAAAGAAGGAAATTAATAATGGGGAAGACATGAATCGATCTAAAACCGCTCAATTCCTATTTTGTATGCCTTTAGTCATCACACCGACGATTGAGTTTTATTAAATGTTCGAGCCTCCTTATTAATGTTTCAATCTGTTTAGGAGTAGGAGAAAAGTACTGTTTTCTTCCAAGTAATTGTTTTGTTGCGTTTTGAAAGGAAAAAAAATATTGATCAGGCTGTTTTTGACACGCGGTGACCACAAAGATAGATTTTTCCCTTTGAGGGTGAATTTATGACTTACTCTTTCAAAGCTTTGAACGATACTACTCTGTCCCCATTGTAACTGCATCCATCTGTTTTGCTGGTCATTTTTTCCTCCTCTTTCATTCCACTACCCTATCCTCCAATAATGACTATATGACTGTAACATATTGCTTGTATCCTTACAATCCTTGTTTGTTCCCTAGTATGATTTGATTGCTTTTTCGTACTCTAAGACTATAAGTGTTGTACTTTATGACTCTTGACTAACGTATGCTTTCTTTTTTATTTACACTGAAAGCATATGCAGACAAATTCTCTGTGTGTGCAATCAGGGCCAATAAAGAATTCTGTCATCTATCTACTTACCTACCTACCTACCTACGTACCATCCATCTATCCATCCATCCATCCAAATTGATGGAATCAAAGGAAGGAAGGAAGGAAGGAAGGAAGGAAGGAAGGAAGGAAGGAAAAAAAGAGCAATAGCATTAGAAAAGGAATGCTATACTTATATACTTAACAGCCCTCACAATGTGGTTTACAGAATCAACACACTGCCCCAACCAACTGGGTCCTCATTTTATTGACCTCGGAAGGATGAGTCAATTTTGACATGGTCAGGATTGAACTCCTGGGGTGAACAGTGAGTTGGCCTGCAAACTGCATCGTAACCAATGGGAAGGAAGGAAGGAAGGAAGGAAGGAAGGGAAGGAAGGAAGGAAGGAAGGAAGGAAGGAAGGAAGGAAGGAAGGAAGGAAAGAGTTTAGTTTAGTTTAGTTTAATCAGATTTGTATGCCGCCCCTCTCCGCAGACTTGGGGCGGCTCACAGCAATAACAATACAATGTAAAACAAATCTAATATTTAAGTTAATTTAAAAAACACCACAAATTAAAACCAATCATACATACTAGCGTACCATGCATAAATTTTATAACCCTAGGGGGAGGGAACATGTCAATTCCCCCATGCCTGACGACAGAGGTGGGTTTTAAGGAGCTTACAAAAGGCTAGGAGGGTGGGGGCAACTCTGATATCTGGGGGGAGTTGGTTCCAAAGGGTCGGGGCCGCCACAGAGAAGGCTCTTCCCCTGGGTCCCGCCAAACGACATTGTTTAGTTGACGGGACCCGGAGAAGGCCAACTCTGTGGGACCTAACTGGTCGTTGGGATTCATGCGGCAGAAGGCAGTCCTGGAGATATTCTGGTCCAGTGCCATGAAGGGCTTTATAGGTCATAACCAACACTTTGAATTATGACCGGAAACTGATCGGCAACCAATGCAGACTGCGGAGTGTTGGTGTGACATGGGCATATTTAGAAAAGCCCATGATAGCTCTCGCAGCTGCATTCTACACGATCTGAAGTTTCCGAACACTTTTCAAAGGTAGCCCATTGTAGAGAGCATTACAATAGTCGAGCCTCGAGGTGATGAGGGCATGAGTGAGGGAGGGAGGGAGGGAAGGAAGGAAAGAGGGAAGGAAGGAAGGAAAGAGGGAGGGAAGGAAGGAAGGAGAAAAGCAAGAGCAATAGCATTAGAAAAGGAATGCTATACTTATACACCGCTTAACAGCCCTCACTAAGTGGTTTACAGAATCAACACACAGCCCCAACCGTCTGGGTCCTCCTTTTATTGACCTTGGAAGAATAAACGGCTGATGTAATCTCGACTGTCTACAGCATTGTTGGCCATCTTCTCTAATTTGTTGCATTAGATGTTGCCAATGATACACTACAAAAGACTGTTAATTAGAGCCTTTTTAGACCAGATGAACTTCTTTCATGATTTTGCCTCCTGGTAATAGCATGTGCTTTCCAGCAAGCTGGTCTGATTTGGATACAAGCTGAAATTGTGTTCTGATTCTTTCAGGCATCACTACTAGCTGGGTTTAACAACTGATAGAATGTTTATCTGAGGAGCAAAGAAAACAAACACATAAGAAATAGAAGCCTGAGGAAAATGCAGTTGGAATGAATAATCATCGGCTGCTTTCCAATTCAGCAAGTTTTATCCTCTTTCTTTACACGAACCTTTTCTTGTTTCATTCTCTCCATCTCTCTCTCTCTCTCTCTCCATATCTATATCCATATCCATATCTATCTGTTATCTGTCTGTCTGTCTATCTCTATCTATCCACCCACCATCTATCTATCTATCTATCTATCTATCTATCTATCTATCTATCTATCTATCTATCATCTATCCATCCATCCACCCACCCACCCACCCACCATCTATCTATCTATCTATCTATCTATCTATCTATCTATCTATCTATCTATCTATCTATATACCTACCTACCTACCTACCTACCTATCTATCTATCTATCTATCTATCTATCTATCTATCTATCTATCTACTATCTATCATCTATATCCCATCTCTCTCTCGCCTTCTCTCTTTCCATCCATATCTATCTATCTACCTACCATATCTATCTACCTATCTACCTACCTATCTATCTATCTATCTATCAATCATCCATCCATTCATTCATTCATCCATCCATCCATCTATCTGATATCTATCTATCATTCTATCTATCTATCTATCTATCTATCTATCTATCTATCTATCTATCTATCTATCTATTTGTCTTTCTGTCTATCTATTTACCTACCTATCTCTCCATCTATGTCTGTCTGTCTGTCTGTTTATCTGTCTGTCTGTCTATCTATCTATCTATCTATCTATCTATCTATCTATCCATCTATCCTATCTCCAACCACCCATCTCCTTTCTGTCTCATCTATCTATGCAAAGTCCATGGAACCCGATACCACTCTTCAGGATGGCTTTCTGCAAACCCCATAAGGGCAGAGAAGAACTGAGCATTTAATACCTTTTCACATTTTATAAGAGCTTGTGTGTCAGGCCTATTCATTCTACAGCTGATAGATCTACCTGCCTGTCTGCCTGAGTCTGTGTCTGTGCATCTCTCTGTGTGTGAGCTTTAATTCTTCCAATATGCTTTCATACTGAAACCCTCTGCGGTGTTGGGCTTGGTGGTTATTTCCTCCTCCACTGACTTAAGGGCAAGGCTGACTCTGCATGTTAATGTGGCCATTCAAAGGCAGACAGGAGCTGAGAGGACCAGGCCTCTATCTTCTTCTGCAAAGCGGAAACCTTAATGACGTTGGGGTAAATAGACCCCACAATTCTGGAAGCAGAGCCTTCGCTGATCTCATAACCTCCAGATAGTGTTATTTGCAAAATCCTTTGCCAGCACGGCTAATTTTTCCATGTTGTGGTCCCGGCATGTTTGGAAAGCAAGGCTAAGCTGGTGCAGTCTAAAACAGCTTTCTCCGTGGCCTTGAATACCTTGTTATCTGGCCTGAACAGCTTCAAAAAATAAAGCAATGCCCGTCTCTGGCCCATAAGAGGCCAAAAGTGACTTATTTTTTAAAATTCAGACACGCAGAATTGAATCGAGGTCTTCCCTTTTCGGCAGCTTGCTCGAGCCCACCGTCTCCTAGCGTGCTCCCTCGCAATAAATTAAATCCTGTAATCTTAAACGACAATAAGAACCACTGTATCTACAAGAATGAAGAATAGCCGGAGTCAAGCCACCCCGACCTGCATATTTGGAGATAAGGCTATTAAGGCGGCTGCAGAGAAGAAGATAAAAGAGATCGAAGGAAGGTGAAAGGAAGAGCAGAAGCGAGCAGGGAGAAAAGAAAGGGAGGTCCTTTCTCAAAATTCCTAGCAAAAACTCACCCAGCTGTGCTTCCTTTTATCTCGACGAGCCCGCAAATGTTAAATATAGAGTTTGTTTGGGGAAATCAGGACATCGAGTGATTGCTGGTGAAACGAAAAGACAATCATTGGTGATTAAAAACAAACAGATCTGCATTGAAAAAAAAGGCAGAGATGGAGACGGAAGATTGTCATTGTGAATGCACCAAAAAAAACCACCCCAACAACTGCAGAGCACATTGGTGGCTTCTTTTGATTGGAAGAGGCGGTTATAGATTGTAGTTTAACATCTAGCCAGCATTGTCTGGGTCTGAAGTTGGATAGCTCTTGACGTATAACCAAAACTGGGGACAGAATTTGCATTGCTAAGGAAACAGATACTAAGTGAATTGTGTCTGATTTTAAAACTTCCATTTTTTTATGTGACCTCTGCTAAGTGAATCCCTACAATTGTTAAATGAATCGTGCGAATCCATCTTCGCCCATTGACAAAGCAATAGCACTTTTTAAAATATATATATATATTTATTAATTTTTTCCATTTTTTAAAAAAAAGAGTACATAATCATATTTACAGATGAATCTACATCATATATACATTCCTATCGACATTGTCTTCTAATTACTTTTAGATTTCTTGATATTTTATTTCAATGCTTCTTTTGAGTTTCTTTTTTTTGTCCATTGGTATCATTTTGTCCAGGTTTCATAATAGTCAGATTCTTTTCGATTATTAAGTTCCATTGTCAATCTGTCCATCTCTGCACAATCGTATATTTTCTTGATGATCTCATCGTCTTCAGGTATTTGCGGATTTTTCCAGTTCTGTGCAAATACAATCCTTGCAGCTGTTGTAATATGCAAGCTTAGATATTTTACATTTTTAGAATAGGTACCTCTCATAATACCCAGTAGAAAAAACTCTGGTGTATATTCTATTTTTGTATTTGTTATTTGACACAACCAATTATTTATTTTTTTCCAATATTTTCTTGTCTCTGGACATAACCACCATAGATGAAAGAAGGTGCCTTGAGTGTAGCACTTATATACTGCTCCACAGGGCTATATAGCCCCATCTGAGGGGTTTAGTGAGTTAGCCGATTGCCCCTAACAATCTGAGTCTCCATTTTACCGACCTTGGAAGAATGAAAGGCTGAGTCAACCCTGAGCCAGTTAGAATAATTTGGAGCCAGTTAGATTGGAAGCTAATTGGCACAATTAGCCTCCAGTCCTGCATTCTAACCACTGTGCATGGTACGTAGATGTTGTGATTCAGCCTGAGGCTCCTCAGGGACCAGCTGGAGCTCTGCCGGATCCATGCCCAGAGGAGGAGGACAGTGACCAGGAGGGGGAGGACCAGGCAGACGGGGGAGAGGAACGTCAGGAAGAG